>NC_048598.1:61049104-61144337 GCF_003668045.3 Cricetulus griseus
GAGTCTGTGTAGAAGGAGCCAAGGTATTTCCTGGGGTCAGATGAATTGTCTTGGGCACAGAGGTCTGGGCGCATGTTGAATCCATGGGCAATTCTTCCTACTGTGAAGGGGAAGGCACCACCTGCAAGGAGGCAGAGGCAGGAGGATTGCAAGTTCAAAGACTGAGTTTGAGGCCAGCCTGGGAAACTTTAGTGAGATATTGTCTCAAAATAAACTCAAGGAGCTGGAGAAACAGCCCAGCAGGTTCTTGTTGTTCTTACAAGAGACCTATGGTACCAGCACCCATGAAGGGTGATTCATCGCTACCTGTAACTAGCTCCAGTGGCTCCGACACCCTCCTGTACTTTCAGAAAGCACCTGCACACGCATGGCACACACACACACACATACACACACACACACACACACCAACAGCAGTATTTTTTTAAAAATTCAAAAAAGCTTAGATGTAGCTTGGCATAGAGCACCTACCTAGCAAGTGTGAGGCTCTAGATTCAATACTCAATAGCACTAAAAATAAATAAATAATAAACAGACAAATGAATGAAAAAGGATGGGGTGATAATTCACTTGGTAAAGTGGACCACTGTTCAGTGACAGTATGAGGACCTGACTTTGAATGCCAAACGTACGTAAGGAAGTCAGGCACTCAGCTGTAATCCCTGCTCTGGAGAAGTGGAGACAGAAGGATCCCTGGGCTTGCTAGCCAACCAGTCTAGTCAGATTGGTGAGCTTCTGGTTTAGTGAGAAGCCCTGTCTTAGAAAAAAAATAAAAAAGGTGGGTGGTACCTGAGGAACATGGGCCTCCTTTGTCCTTGTCCTCCACATGCACCCATGTACACACGCACACACAAATAAACATGCTAAATATGCACACAAAAGAAGAGGCTAGAACCATCTCTCTCCTTCAAGTACTGTCCTTTGTTCTTTTCCCACCCATGAATGCACAGAGGGTCACATGAGAACACAGGGAGAAGGTGGCCTTCTATGTGCTAGGAGGAAAGCCCTCACCAGAAACCCACCCTGTTAGCACTTGAGTCTTAGATTTCTAGCCTGCAGAACCATGAGAAAATGTTGCTTGAAGTCACCCTGTCTGTGGCATTTCCTTAGGCCAGTCTGAGCTGATACAAATAGGGTCTCACCTCCATGTGCAAAACACACTTTGAGTTTGGGAAACTTCTCGAACACCCCACCCATGATCATGGAGCAAATGGCTGTGGTGGTTTCCGATGGCATTCCTAGAAGAGGAAACAGTTACATGATTCAGGGCTTGTTAACTTAAGCAAGAAGCTTAGTGACAGTGGCTGCAGAGCAACAGCTAATTGGGGAATTGTCAGTGACGTGAAATGTGGGGCCCCTCTGCCTCAGCAATGATTCAAATGTACATAGGGCACTACTTGGCCAAGAAGAATCATCCAAAGGTCCCCACTTGCTATTTCAAGGAGAGTAGTCTAAGAAATGGAACTGACAACGGACCTGGCTTTGGTCCTGATGAAGCAGGCAAGCATTGCATGTAGTTTGGCTTGGGATTCCTGTTTGGTTTGTGGTTGGTTATACACACCTCCCCTTGTAATAATGTACTTGGCAGCCCAGTCCCTTCACTAGCACATACTATAAAACACATACACATCTCTTCAAATAATAAACCTAACAACCAGCCGGGAGTTGGTGGAGCACGCCTTTAATCCCAGCACTCTAGGGAGGCAGAGGCAGGTGGATCTCTGTGAGTTTGAGGCCAACCTGGTCTCCAGAGTGAGTGCCACGATAGGCTCCAAAGCTACACAGAGAAACCCTGTCTCGAAAAAAAAATTAAAAAAATAAAAATAAAAAATAAAAAAATAAAAACCTAGCAACCTCAGAACTCCTGGGCCCCCAACCTGCATCAGATTACATATACTCTCATCTTTGAATGATGTTGTCACATTTACCCAGGCCTGGTAACAATCAAATTTAGATCATTTATATTCAAGTGTATTCCCAACATGTCCAGCTAGGAAGAATAAAAGGGCCTATCTGGCCCAAACCAATTTTACAGTAAGGCAAAACTGTTTCTTCTAAGCCAGACGGTGGTGGCACATTTCCTTAATCCCAGCATTTGGGAGGCAGAAGCAGGTGGATCTCTTCGAGTTCAAGGCCAGCCTGGACTACAGAGCGAGTGCCAGGACAGCAAGGACTACACAGAGAAACCCTGTATTGAAAAACAAACAAAACAACAAACTGTTTCTTCTAGTAACCCATTAGGGAGAATCCTCTATTATGCCTATGGATAACTGGGCAGGTATATAATTCAAATAAAATGAATTATGGGGAGTGACACTCATAGTAAGTGTTATGTCCCAAACCCCAAAAGGCAGCCACTAACTATGTTCCAAGATGATCCTGGGCTCAGCTCAGGCTGGACACAGGATTGCTGGTGGATAGATACAAGCTCACAAACAGCATTGCTCAGAAACCGTGTTTCTCTCTGCCAAGAAGAGCCACTTCCCCTATCTCTTTCTACCTCAGGCAAACATGCATATAGTTACATACCAAAGCCTACACTAACCTCAAGGCTCCTTCAGTCCCTACGGACATGAAGCTATGGCAAATTTCAAAGCTGCTGGGCTCTTCTGGATCTAAATCCCCAGATCATTCCAGCTCACAAGTTCTTCCTCCCCCAACCCTGCAGCTACCTGCTCCCTTTAAAACCGACCACTCCCCCACTCCCCACTCTGGCCTTTCTCTCTGCTCCTCTCTGCCTCTTGAGAAGTAGCCATGGCAGCTTTGGACTCCCCAAAATGTCTCTAGCTAGTCTCTCTACCACACTAGAGAGAGTTACATGGTAGCTTGATATTTACAATAATCCTTTTCTTTCCATGCACCACGGATCAGTCCAGTTTAGTGGTTTCACTGTACCCTCATTTACAGAAAGAAAACAAACTTGTGACCCAATCTAACCAACAAAACAGAGACCCAGACTGTCAATCATTACAGTGTATCTTCTACGATCTATACCAGCTATTCATGCCTACTAAAGTTAGTCTGCAAATCTATGAGTCCTTATTTTCGGCTCTTTGGATAAGGGGCCAAGAAGCTGGAAACTCCTGGCCTGGCCCTGACTACCAGTGACACTGATTCCCCCAGGTTTCTTCTCAGTGTTGAGGATCAAACCCAGGTCCTTGTGCTTGCTAGACAAGTGCTCTACTACTGAGCTAAGCCCCCAGCCTCTCTCCTTTCAGTTTTGGATGCAAGGTGTTAGACTTCTGGGCAGAATGATAGCTCCTGTAGTGTTTTGCCTCCTGGCCTGGAAGCAGTTAATTTTTCTGGTCTGTGTTTCTTCGTGGATGATGTTCTTGCCTGTCTTGTAGAGTTTTTGTGGAGTTTTGTTAATAGCGATGTCAGTAACATTCCTGGTTATGACTTCACATTGGAGGTGTTCAACAAACATTAGTCATCTCTCTCCTCTCTATGTGAACACAGGATAGTTGTCAGGTCCAAATTCTGCTAGTTAGACAAAAGCCAACTTTCCTCAGGAACGTGAGGCTGCTTCCCCTCTACCAAAGGAGCCATTCCATTATCAGAAGGGACAAATGGCTGACTGTGGTGCCTATTAGCATACCAAAGTGCATGCTGGCCTCCAAGCTCCCTCAGTGTCACAAGCACCTGTCAGACATTTCAGAGTCCATGCTGCCATCCTGGCTGTTCTTGCCCTCCCTCATACCCTAAAGTTCCTCAGCTCAGAAGTTCCCCTCCCCAGCTTCTCATTCTTCTTATGGGCCTGCTATTTCCCCTATGCACTCTCTTGGTCTCTCCCTTACCCTCTCCTTGTCAGCATCTCTTGGCCCTTTCATGGCTTGCCGTGTTCAGTCTGCTACTTTCTCTGTTCTGGGCTCTTCCAGATGCCTTTGGTGGTTTCCACCCTCATATCTACAATACAAACCTTCCCGTCAGCCATACCTCGGAGCCATCATGTCTTCAATTTATACAACAGTGATGGCTGGTTCCCGACAATGGGTTATTTTTAGGGTTCTGTGATAGTATCTGGTACTTAGTTACAGCTCGATAAATAGCAACTATTACTTACTGTTAATCCTGCCAAGTCTCTGCTGCCTCTTGGAGCTAAGGCTGAAAAATTATTGGATTGATGTGAATTTCTTCAAGTGCTTCACTCTACTAGAAGCAGCAGTTGGCTCATGCCTGATGCCTTAACTCTCAAGGAGCTACTTGGAAATACAATGCCACATGACTGACCTAGAGATCTTGATTGCCAACTAGAACTTCACCGTGTGTTCATTCTGCTCCTCGATGTTCTACAAGCACAGATGTGCTTAGCTTCCTGGCCTCCTGGAAATTCCAGGAGCATGGTGGATTGTACCCATCTAGGGGTGGTTTTTCCAGCAGAGCTTCTGAAGGCAAGGTGATAGACAATACCGTTTCCTTCTGGTTTTTTGTGAGTCACCTTTCCGATGGTCAGTTGAATGATAGCCTCACAGGTCATTCTGCATGCAATAGTCTGTACAAATGTGTGTGTCTCCGTGTGTGCGCATGTGTGTTGTTATTGTTTATTTGTTTGTAGCAAATTCATTTGAAATAGAGCCTCCTTCTTGGAGGGAAACTCTTTAAGACACAGGACATTCTAAGTGGAACATTTTAGGTGGAACCTGCAGAGAAACTCATCAAGATGCATGGTATTAAAGGGAGGTGAACCTTCCATTAGAAAGGAAGCTCATTAAGACAAGATACTCCAAAGGAAGGGAAGACATTTCATCCTACAGGCAAGCTGTCTAAGCTCAGGAAGTAAACAACTTCTGGAAGTCCCTGAAACTGACTGTATACGTTAGGCCCCTCCCCTAAACATATGTAAGCAATAAAGACTGCTGAGAGATACTCTCAGATAAGCTGAGTTGCCTAGAAGAGGCTCACACTATCCAAGTTGCCGGGAAGAGGCCTGAAAGAGACAACACTTCAACCTGCCGAGCTGCCTGCAGGCTGTGCAGCAAACTCCAGGTCATTTCTGCTCCTGTAAGTAAGTCCCTCACCCAGACTCTTGTAGGTAACCCTAGTAAGCTCACTAGTTCGCCAAGTTAGACTTGGGTGGAATCAATACTTTGCTCTGTTATCAACTTGCTGTCTGAGGGGAGTAGACGTTTGTTTACATCTTCTCAGGCATAGTTTCATACAACTCCTGATCCTCCTGCCTTAGCCTCCCAAATTCGGGGATTACAGGCATGTGCCATGACATTCAGCTCCCAAGTTACATCCACAAAATGGGTTGTCAGTAATTCTTCTCTCCTAAGACCCTGCTTTGTAGCCATAACCATTCTGAAACTGGCCCACTTGAAGTCTATGAGTGATCATTGTCTCTTTTCTGCAGTCAGAGCACAAGATGAATGAGGGTAGGCAATTTTATCTGTTCTCAGTACAGGGTCTGGTGTGCTGGAGGGGATCAATGCACACAGCCTGCATGAATGAACGATGAAATACTTTGCAAATTTACTGTTTGTCCATGTGGAAGGTAACAACATAAAATAAGTTTGTGGGAGTTGTAAAAGTTATGAAATGCTGGACAGAAGCTAGTTCTTTTTTTAAAATTAAAATTAGACTTTTTATCTGTATGTACATGGTCATGCATGTATGACTGTTGTATGTGTGAGTGTAGGAGTGTACCATGTCACATGTATGGAGGTCATAGCACAACCTTAGGTGTTGATTGATTCTCCCTTCCATCTTTTCTAAAGCAGGGTCTTTTGTTTTTCCATTGCACAGGCTAGCTGACTTGAAAGCTTCTGGGAAATTCTCCTGTCTCTGTCTTCCACATTGCCATAGGTGCATGGGGATGATAGTGAGCAATCAACTGTGGGTGGGTAAGAAGTGGCTTCTCTAAGTACTCTAGAACTATGAAGGGAACATATAAGATGTCAGAGCAGAAACAAACTTTGGAGGAAATACAGACCGATGATCCAGCCTGCCTTCATCTTAAGCTTAAAAGTCATCTTATAGTAAAGACAAACTAGGCTCATTCCTGTTTATGATTAAACCACTGTTTCTCAAGGACTGGGCTATGCCCCACCTGTAACCTTAACTACAAATGGTTCTATATTGTCTGTTCCATGAAACGGCAAACATGTCTTTGTTTCAAAAGTTATTACAACCATCTTGTAATCCTACTTTCATCTTAAAAGGTTTTTGTGACTACCTTGCTATAACTATTTGTTGTTATGACTACCGTGTGACCACCTTGCAATCATGTCTTTGTTTCAGGAGGTTGTTGTGACTAACTTATTATACTTATCTTCTGCCCATTACCCTGCTTACTTATGTCCACCAAATCCTCCATTTGGAAACACCTTACCTCGGAGCTATAAATCCTTGTTGTCCTAACTGTTAGGATTCAGATATTATGCTGGCCTGCCCCTGTCACCTGGCAGAATGCACTCAGGCAGTACCCTGGTCAGCCCAGGGTTCCATGCTAATCTGAAGGCAGATGCAAAGGACCCCTTTAAAAGATAGACCCCCGCTCACTTAGGATCTTTTTCTCTCTCTCTTTCCCGATGTTCCCCTGGGGCAGATAGGACTTTTCCTGTCTCCCTCTTCTCTTCTGTCCTCTCTCTGTTTCTGAGTCTCTTTACCTCTTTTCTTGCCTCCTCCTCCTCAATAAAACTTGCAATATGAGTCATGTCTATAGGACTGTTTCCCCATCTGCCCGCTGTCCATCACCCACCCAGGGACCTGGGACCTGCCACCTGCTGTCCTAACCCATTATTCATTATTTTTAACACTCACATCCAATGCTGATCTCTTGAACCCCACCTTAGGGGGAGACAGCCCATGTACACATTTTTTTTAAAAAAGCTTGCTTTAACTAATTGCTTGCTTTAATTAATTTGGCCATTATGATTTTGGTCGGTGGTCTTTCTCCTTGAATCTGTGGGACACAGATTCTCTCATTTTACAGATAAGAAATTGAAGCCCAGTAAGGTGAAGAGGTTTGCTATGGATTGCATAGTGGGATAGAGACTTTTCAATTTGTAGTCCCCAAATTTTACATCTGTTCCTCATCTTTTCTTCTTCTTAGGACTGACAATGAGAGATGGACAGGGCTTTTCTTCTTTCCCTTTCCCAGCATGGGAGGCAAGGTGCAGAAGAGAGGAATAAATGACAGTTATGTTGAAAGCCCAGGTCTCCCTATATCTAAGGTCTCCCAACTTTGGACAGTGGGAACTGACCTTCTATTGATAACTTCAGGTTTCTAATTTATAACAGCTTACATCATTATCAATGTCTAAAACAACAACAACAATACCACCCTGCTACACAGGCATGATAACTGCTTTGGGAGCCTATTTGGAGGCCTGTATAATAAAGTGCCTTTGCAGTCTGGTAGACTGTTAAATTGCATTTTCTCCTGTTAACTGCACATCCTAGCTAACGGCCAACCACTTCAAGACTCAGTTTCTCCCTATATCCAATTGCCATTACAATGCCAACTTTGTCAGTTCAATATGTGATTTCCTGTGTGGTTTATGGTCTTACACAGTTCATTTATCTGAGCCCAATCAATAGTAGTTGCTATTACTCTCGATCTGATCCCACTATCTTCCTCTGGCACAACAGAGTTCCATGGATAACTGGAAAAGCCCAAGAGTTGATGCTGTGTTCCCAACCCCAGTCCAGCACAAACCTACAAGCCAAGGCAGCCAGTATTTGGCCATTCGTCCATCCATCTGCATATCCCAGGGATGCACGAACAGAGAACAGTTCAGCTTCTCAGCCGCCTTCAATAGAGCAATGAGAAAGAGGTTATTTGGAGGAAACCTCTATTGATTTTTGTTGTTGTTGTTGTTTGTTTGTTTTTTCGAGACAGGGTTTCTCTGTGTAGCTTTGGAGCCTATCGTGGCACTCACTCTGGAGACCAGGCTGGCCTCAAACTCACAGAGATCTACCTGCCTCTGCCTCCCGAGTGCTGGGATTAAAGTCGTGGGCCTCCAATGCCTGGTTTGGAAACCACTTTTTTATATCTGATTCTACATTGATCTGAGTAAATAAGCTCAGATACTTTTGAAGTTCCTTCTTGATCTGTATAAAAGTTTCTTTGACCAATTGTTACTGCTTGAAAAAGAAAAAAAAACAAAAAAAAACTCTCTCAGAATTAAGCATAGATTGATAAATCTAACATATTGCTTGATGAAAGAAATTATAGGAAATATCCACTACTTAATGGTGTGTGTGTGTGTGTGTGTGTGTGTGTGTGTGTGAGAGAGAGAGAGAGAGAGAGAGAGAGAGAGAGAGAGAGAGAGAGAGAGACAGAGACAGAGACAGAGACAGAGACACAGGGACCGGGTCTCTCACTAGCCTAAAGTTTATTGAATTGTCTAAGTTGAGTGGCCAGTGAGCACCAGGAATCCACCTGTCTCTGTTTCCCCAGTTCTGTGTTTGTAAGGGCATGCCAACATGCCCAGCTTTTTAACGCGGATTCTGGAGACTGAATTCAAGGTCTTGTACTTCCAAGGTAAGCACTTTATTGACAGAAAATCTCTCCAGCCCTCACTCAAACTTTTTGATGAAGAGCAAATGCTTAAAGTCTAATCCTACACTTCAAATGTAGGGGAATTCTTCCCACTGGTGCCTGTGCAGTTCACCCTTTCAGGATGACTGGGATGGTATCCTTGAAGGCAGGGCAGGAGGGATCCCCACTTCTCCCTCTTAGAAACCTGGAGCTACAGAAAGTGAGGAAATGAGAGCCATGCATGGTTGTGTACACGTGTCAATGCAAGTTCAAAGCCAGCCTGAGCTACATAGAGAATGCCAGGTCAGCCAAGAATACACAGAAAGACCACATATCAAATAAATAAATAAATAGATAAATAATAAATAAAGCAAGCAAACAAATAAATGAATCAATTCAGAAAACTGATGAGCCAGGGATTAGGACCTTAGAGCTAGACTGGGGTAGGCTGCTTTGATCTAAGCCCTGAAGACAGTTGCACCCAACAGTGATAGGGTGTCTGGGTCTGTGGGTACTCTCACTGTTCCTGGAGCCCAGTGAGTCTCTCAGCACTCTCCCATGATTGAAAACAATTTACTGAAGAGAGAACACTCAGTGCCTGAGCTGGGTAGATACTAAGATGACTACTATGGGCTAAGCTGCCCCAAGATCTTCTGGGAAATGGAAAGACCATGTGGATGGAATGACCTTGAGTCAACAAAGTGTTTGATTAAATCACCTCAGTTGTTTTACTGATGGTGTTTTTTTTTTTGGGTGGGGGTACTTTTTTGTCAACTTGATACAATCTAGGATTATCTGGGAAGAGAGAACCTCAATTGAGAAACTTGTAGGCAAGTCTTGTAGCAGCACTGTGGCTGCTCTTCCAGAGGACCAATATATGGGGACTTTTTCTTGATTAATGATTGATGTGGGAGGGCCCAGTCCACTGGGATGGTAGGTCCCCAAGTTGCTTTGGTCATGGTGTTTTATCACAGCAATAGAGGAAAAACTAGGACAGTAGTCATTAATACCAATGTTTACTAAGGTTCCAAACAGGCTTTGTTAGGATATTTTAAGTGTATTGGAATACAGGTGTGACTCATCCTACCTCTTCACATAGATACTGGTGCTAAGGCAGCTGATGCAGTGTGACTTGGGTATGTAAGCATTTTTAATTTTTTAAAATTTTTTCAGATTTTTTTATTTGAATTAGAAACAAGATTGTTTTACATGACAATCCCAGTTCCCTTCTACCTTCCTTTCTCCCCTACCACCACCCCCAACTAAAACCCTACTCATCACATATCCTTTCTGCTCCCCCTGGATGGTGAGGCCTTCCAGAGGGTGTCATCATAGTCTATCATATCCTTTGGGATAGGGCCTAGGCCCACCCCCGTGTGTCTTGGCTCAGGGAGTATTCCTCTATGTGGAATGGGCTCCCAAAGTCCACACCTATGCTAGGGATAAGTACTGAACTACTACAGGAGGTCCTGTAGATTTCTGAGGTTTCCTCAATGAAATCCATGTTTCTGGGGTCTGGATCAGTCCCATGCTGGTATCCCAGCTATCAGTCTGGGGAGCAAGAGTTCCCCGATATTCAGGTCAGTTGTTTCTGTGGGTTTCACCAGCTTGGTCTGGACCCCTTTGCTCTTCACTCATCCTTCTCTGCATCTGGATTCCAAATCAGTTCAGTGATTAGTTGTGGGTGTCTGTTTCTACTTCCACCAGCTACTGGATGAGGGCTATCGGGTGGCGTATAAGTCAGTCATCAATCTCATTATCAGGGGAGGGCATTTAAGGTAGCCTCTCCTCTGTTGCTTAGATTGTTAGCTGGTGTCATCTTTGTAGATCTCCAGACATTTCCTGTAAATGTCTGGTTTCTCTGTAAACCTAAAATGTCTCCCTCTATTATGGTATATCAATTCTTGTTATCTTCTGTTCTTCCCCTGACTCAACCTTTCTGCTCCCTCATGTCCTTTATAAGCATTTTTTAAATGACACAGTTTTGGATAGCTGGGGATCCCAGACTTGACAGGCAAAGGATGAACTGGAGATCTCCAACTCAGCTGGCTCTACAGAGCACAGAGCCAGGAGCTTTTGAAGGCACAGAAGCTAACTGCTTCCTGATCATGAATGCAAGTTGGAAAGAGGATACTAGCTTCTTGGGATGCTGTAAGCTTCCCTAAGACACCTGATCGTGGCACCTTGTGAGATCTGACCTCTCATTAGGATAAGACTTGATTCAGTTCAAATTAACATGAAAAGCAATTTCCTTATAAGTGTGGGGCATTGTAAGATGCCAGCTGTGCAAGTGTGAGGACCAAAGTTCAGATCCCCAGAACCCAAGTAAAAGCTGGGCACAGCAGCATGTATTTAACTCTAGTGCTGGGGGCTAGAGACAGAACATCCTGGAGCCATTGGCTAACCAGCTTAGTGGAATCAGCAAGCTCCAAGTTCAGTGAGATGCTCTGTTTCCAAAAATAAGGTGAAAGGGCTGGTGAGATGGCTCAGTGGTTAAGACCCACTGTGGCTGCTCTTCCAGAGGACCAATATATGGTTCCTAGCACCCAAGGAATGCCTCACAGTAGTCTGTAACTCCAGTCCCAGGAGATCTGAAGCCCTCTTCTGGCCTCTGAGGACACTGCACATATGTGGTGCACAGACATACATGCAGGTAAAACAGCCATATATATAACATTTAAAAATAAGGTGAAGAGCAACTGAGGAAGACATTGAATGTCAACATCTGGTGCGTGCTCATGCACATGCACGCGGACACACACACACACACACACACACACAGAGAGAGAGAGAGAGACAGGAATTTTACAATTACTAACTGGTTTGATCATTTATGAGACATGTACTCTGTGTGTTATACTTGTTTAGAGATGTATACTTACCTGCCTCATTTTACAGAGAAGAGAGAACCCACATAACTTAGTCAGGTTTTGGCATCTGGTAAGTGGTAGAGTCAGGTGGTCAGTTGCTAATATTCTGCTTGCCTCATACCATCAATGAAATCATTTTGTACCTGAGTGTGTGTTACTAGGTTCATTCACTTAGGAGAGAGGTCTATGGGAAAAAGGGCGGCATTCAGATGCTGTGAAGTGTGGGGACTATCTTGAAATATCAGCACACAGCAGCACTGACTTGGCTGTCAGTTCTTCCCATTTGTTTGAGCAAGTCATTGACGTAAGCTAGAGAGGAGCTAAGCAGGCCAGCCTTGCTAACCAAACAAATAGACTGTCAGACCAGGGACACTGCAGGTCAACTGGAGTCAGGATGGACTGCTAAGTCTCCCAGAGACTGGCATGCTCCCCAAAAATCTCACTGGAGTGATGGATGGGTTGAGCTCAGCACTGACATGGAAATGTCTGTGTGTATGCCGGTGGCTGCTATTGCATTTTGAGCCCCCAGGAATGTATAAATCCAGTTCCGATAAATACTAAAAATGACTTGTAGCTGAAGACTTTCTCACACTGTGCCGAGGCAACTTGGATGTATGAGTAAATAAATCCTTGTTCAAAGCTCACTGAAATTTCCAGAAAACACTCTCTGCATCAGCCGAGCCTCTGCTGCTAATTCGTTCAGAGAGTTCAGTATTGAGAAGAAAATTAAATCTTTAGAGGCAGTTTCACAGGCAATTCCCCACATGGTGGGCAGTTGCCACAGACACAAACATGGATTTTTTTGCATGTAATTAGAGTTCCATAATTATTAAATGAATAAATGACAGGGAGTAGAATTCCTGGTGAGTCTGCAAACATCTACTTATATCAGTATTAAGGATTTTTGAATTATGATGGAAATAATAGAAAACTATCCCATACCTTATAATTGTGAGAGGAAAGTGAGACTTGTAAAAAATTCAGTTGAGTGAAGAATTGTGGACCTTAAATCCTGGTACCAGGGATGGCTAATTCAGTTACAGGATGAGGAAGGAAGAGTGGTGGAGAGGATGCTGGAGTGTGAAACTGGGTATTTCAGAACTGGATAGTACCATTTTGAAAACAGGTTTTAATGTTGAAATAGTTAAAATATAGAAATTATAAACAATAACACAATAAAACTCACATACCATCTGAGTTTATCAAATGCTAGCATTTTCATGGCATTCTTATTTATATATGTAAAACTTCTATCTACCTAAAATGTATCTATTATCTATCACCTATATATAACCTATCTATATATCATCTCTCCATATAGTGATATATCTATCTATTTATATGTTCCCCATCATTCTACCTGTCTTCCTTCTTATCTATCTATATTTATTTTGAGGGTTTTGAGACAGGATCTTGCTGTGTCTCAGGCTTGCCTGAATCTCCCTGCCTCAGACTCCTGAGCAATGGGATTATAGGCTGAGCCTCCATGCTCAATTTTATTATGTATTGTCAAAATATACCTTTGGCTTCCTAAGTTTCTTTGTTTGTTTGGGTTTGGTTTGGGGTTTTTGAAGACAGGGTTTCTCTGTGTAGTCCTGGCTGTCCTGGAACTTGCTTTGAAGATCAGACTGGACTCAAACTCAGAGTTCTGCCTGCTTTTGCCTGAGTGCTGGTATTAAAGGCATGCATCACCATGCCCAGCTTCTTCCTTAATTGAAGATGGATGAATTAAATAAAAACATGCGACTATATTGGAATATTCTGGTTTTAAAAATGTCATTCATTAAGATAATCTTCATTGGGCGAGGGAGGTGGTCACAATGGGTAAAATTCTTGTCACACAAGTGTGAGGACTAGAATTTATGTTCTCAGAACCCACATAAAACCTAGGTGGCCTGCCTGTAATCCTAGTGCTAGAGAGGTGGAGACAGGAATACTTGGGGTAAGCTGGCTAAACTAGCTGAAACAGGCAAATAACAAGAAACCCTGCTTCAGTAACTAAGGTGGCGAGCTGTCTAGGAAGATGCCTGGTATTATTTACCACATGTATGCACACACATATGCCCACATACATACAAACATAAGCATGCATGCCATGTACACACTTGCACACACATACATACACCCAGATAATGTTTATTTAGTTTGTAAATTTCCGATTAGGATATAGGATCACATGTATAACAGAACTCCAATTTTGTTAAAAATATAGATATGCAAAGCTTATAAATGAAATGAGACATACCAGTGGTTACTGTCTTTCGGTGGAATGATTTGTGTGTTTGTCTTCCTTTTTATACTTTTTTGTATTTCTGAAGTCTCTTCAAAATTACTTCATATTTTTGAAAAATATTATTCTTTCCATAGCAAAAAGAAAAGTGTGTGTGTGTGTGTGTGTCTGTGTATTATGTAAAGTGCTAGCAATGAGGGTGGCATTTAGGCTTCTGTGTACAATGATAAGGAGTGCCAGTATGATACAGAAAGAGATTTCATTTGAATTACCTCAGGGCTGACCTGGGAAGTGTCCCATCTTCTCCTTTTGTAGAATGGCTCATTCTTTTGGTAGGTTTCTTTATTTCTTACCTACATCTAATGCCACTGGTCTCTTGTGTTCTGTCCCTTTACCCCAGCGTGATGGTCCCTTCTTGGTCCCCCACCAGCATGGTGTTGGTGGCCCAAGACTGTGCAGCTGCCATGTTGGCTGAGCAAAATCAGCAGTACTCACCGTGTAGACAGGGAAGAGTTCCGGGTCATTCAGGTCCCACATGTTGATGTGGGAGCCAATCTGGACTCCTGGAAATCCCAGCTCCTTCACACAACGCTCCATTTCCTCAACGGCCAGCTCTGGGGCTTGCATAGGCAATGTTCCCAAACCCACAAACCTTCGAGGGTATCTGGCAACGGTGGCAGCTAGGTCATTGTTTAAAAACTGGCACAGCTCCAAAGTATCCTTAGGTTTGGCCTGGTGAAAACAGGAAAGGTTCCATGTCGATCAAAACCGACTTGGTTAGACATTCATTCCAAATAACATTGCCTCTTAGCTGAAAATATCCACCCATCTTAATGATTTTACACTTTAGGAAGAAGAGGCATGGACTGAGATAGGTACTGGCCACAGGAGACCCCATCTCTGTGGAAGCAAACAGAACTGTCAGGATACTGCTGGTTAGAACAGAGGCCAGCAACTGTGGCTGGCCCTCATGAGCTATCTACCCCGCTGCTCCAGCTTAGATGTGGAATGAGGTTGGGCCACTACCAGCAGCAGAAACACCTTGAAGACTTTCCCAGTGTTGAAACTGCCATCAAGGCATCTGTCTTGACTCCCTGAAGGATACCAGGCCTGTTTCCATACTGGTCCTATCCTCCTCCCCGCCCTTCCTGTGGGCTCTGATACAGGCAATGGGCTTGATTTCCCTTGCCCCAATTTCCTCCCCTTTTACTGGCTCAGTGATTTCCCTATTTCCAGCTTCAACAGTACTAGGGTTATAGGCTCAAATGTGGCCATGCTAAGCTTTTTAAAGTGGGTTCTGGGATCAGAACTCAGGTCCTCAAGCTTGAGCAGCCACTGATCCTACACACTGAGCCACTCCTCCGGCTCCCATACCCACTTCTTTCTGTGGGTTCTGGGATTGAACTCAGGTTCTTTGTGCTTACAAAACAAACACTTTATCCCTCCAAACCCACACAGCGGTTTCAGGACATTTTATTTTATGTAGTGATCTAATCAGAGGCATAGAGACCTGAGTCACACCTGCTGGATTTGTGAACACAGGTGGGGAAAGTAAGGTGGTGTTTGCATTGCTCCTAAATCACACTTCAACCATACCAACTACCAGGTTAGTGAGTTCTTAGTTCTGTACAAAAGTTCCCTCCACAGTCTCAAATTCAATCCTGAAACTCTAAGTGCTTCAGAAGTGTTGACTTGCTAGGCATGCCTTTAATCCCAGCACTAGGGAGGCGGAAGCAGAGGTAGGCAGATCTCTGTGAATTCAAGGCCAGCCTGGTCTACAGATCTAGTTCCAGAACAACCAGAGCTACACAAAGAAACCCTGACTCAAAACAAACAAACAAACAAACAAACGTGAATTGTTGATTTGTGGAAAGGGATTTAGAACTACCCTTTTGTACATTTTACAAGGAGGCATAACAGCTGGCCATTATTATCCTATTTCAAAATTCTTACCTCAGCATGCACGGACTTGTCAGCAATTTGGCAAGGCTTTGTAGGGGTTAGTCTAGAGAGGTGAGCTCTGGCGGGGACACAGTCTACAACTGAACTGTGTGGTGAATCTATATGTAGGTCTGATAGCCACCTACTAGCTACTGTCCTAAAGCAAGAGCAAGGCTAAGAAGGGACTCTGGGGGAGAACATGCTACTGAACCATAAAGGAGCCGCTGGGGCCGGGATGTAGCTTAGAGGGCAGAGTGCCATCCTAGCATGTAAGAAGTCCTGGGTTCCAACCCCAGTACTGGATAAACTGGGCACAGTGGAACCTATCTGGAACCTAGTACTTGGGAGATGGTAACAGGGGGATTTAGAAGTTCAAGGTTATTGTCAGCTGCAAAGCTAGGCTGAAGCCACCCTGGGCTTTTTGTCTCAAAAATAACTAACCAAACAAAGAAGAGGACAGTTAAGGGGAGGGGCTTGATGGGATGAGTTTCAAGGTTTAAGTCATCTGTCATCTTCTGGGAAGCTGGATACGAGCTTTCACCACCAGGGAGATGGTTTGAAGTTTCACACTCACCCAGTAGCTAAACATGATAGGAACCGTGGAAAGAGCTTGTACTGTCACTCCTAGAACATACAAAAAGACAAACTGTGAGCAGAAAAGCCTTTCCCAGGGCTTCCACCCCAGCATGCTGCCTCTCCCTCACTGCTCCTTCCTTGGGCATGCTCTCTCTCCCCCTCCCTCAGCTCTACAGAGAGGAGAAGGTTGGACGACATTTGATCATTCAAGATAAATGACCTGGCTCCATTTGCCAAGGATTTCTTCTACCCTCATTGTGACAAAACTCTGTTTAGGCAAGGCATTTCCTCACCATTAAAAAAAATGGCACATGTTGATTATACACAGTGATGCATTTCATTATGACACTTTTATACATGTATATAATGCATTTTGATCATAGTCACCCTATTCTCACTCTCCCTGGTCCCTTTCCATTCCTCTTCGCCCCTTCTCTTTCCTCCTCCCAGCTAGCTTTTCTTCTACTTTCTTGTCACCTTTTTCCATCTTTATTCCTAGTCTCCATCTTTTTTTTCTCCAGAGCTTTTCACTGTAAGCCATATATGACACGTTTATCTCTCAAGTCCCCTTAATTCAGTTCCTAAATTAGCCTGTATAAAGTTTCATTTCCCCAGAGCTGGTCTCCAGAGTCTATGACCTAGAAATATGAAAAATCTTCGATCTGAAGTGAGCCTACCTCAGGGTCATTGTAGGAACTAAGAGTTAATTTGTGTCAGGTGCTTGGAACTGTGTGTAGGGGCAAAGACAATGCTCATTGAAAGTGAGTGATGACTGTTGCCTCAAGGACAGGCATTGAGATAAGCATTCAAAAATAACAGAAACCAAAGGAGAAGTGTGTACCTCTGCTGCAATCATAAATGACAATTTCTGACCCCTGAGAGCCAAGTCTGAGTGTCATTGTTCTCCTGAGAGGGTGGGCCCTTGCTCTCTCTTTGCCGTGAAAACTAGTTCTTTGCCAGAGGCGTAGCATGTTTTTCTCACCTCCCCCCCCAAACAACCCCTGTGTTTTCGAGAACCAGGGAATCAGAGGTATCCTGAAGAGCAGCCCACAGAATTGCTTCCAGTTTTATGCAAAGCAGGATTTGAATGCCACTTGGGTATGTGCTTAAACAGTGTTTATCAAAAAAGCCTCTGGACAAAAGTGCATGCCATCAGATCGCAGACTTCCAGACAGCTCTATTCATTTGGTGCTGTCAGGGTGACTCCTTTTTTATGGTCTGGAATAAAATCCAATTCGACTTGGGCATGGGGGTGCAAACTTGCTATTCTAGCACTTCAGGAAGAGGATACAGGAGGAACAAGACTGCAATGCCACCTTGCTTACATATAGTGAGTTCAAGGCCAGCCTGGGCTATACATGAGACCCTGTCTCAAAAATCTGAAGTAAGCAATGGGCCTACACAAGACTGGTACCATCAGCTTCAATTACAGATTGACTTATGGCATCAGGGCTCACTGGGTTGTACCCACCTTGTTGAACTACTGGGGTATATTGATAGATTCTGGGGGATGGGTAGTTATTGTCTTCAGTTGGGTAGTGAGTCCACCAGACTCCAGGTGATAGTTCTAAACCTATGGTCACACAGTGGGTCCTGGTTAAAAATCAGTGCATCACAAACAAAAGGGCAAGGAGAGACTTGTAAGAAGGAAGGGAGTGGAGAGATGAAGATAAAAGTGTGTGTGTGTGTGTGTGTGTGTGTGTGTGTGTGTGTGTGTGTGTGTGTGAACCATTTGTGTCACAGCATGTGTATGGAGATCAAAGGACAACTTTATGTATCAGTCTTCACCTTCCCCTTCGTTCATTGTCCCTGGCTGTTTTGGAGGTTTTGGAGACTGTCTCAGTTACCATCTCACGTCAGGAGCATAGGGATTGCAGTGCACCAGGCCAGCTGGCCTGTGCGCCTCTGGGGTTCTCCTGTCTCTGCCTCCCACCTCACCACAGGAATGCTGAGATTATAGCCATCTCCACAGCTGCATCTGGCTTTATGTGGCTTCTGTAGATCTGAACTGAGACCTTCCCAGTTGTGTGGCAAGTGCTTTCCCCACTGAGCTGTTTTTTAGACCTGAACTAAAAATATTTTAAGTCACAAAATGCATTATTATCAATTTGATAGTATATCATTTTGTTTTTAAACTAATTTGAAACTTTCAAATGCATGCTCTAAAAGCACACGGGCTTGCAAAGGCCAGCATGGCTGGTAGGGAAACGGGAATCAGAAGTTGCCATCCCATAAATTATATCAAGTGATCATCAACTTTAAGGGCAGGTGCTGCCTTACAGCAGATGGAAACATTGAGAGCATTTCACATCGTAAGTACCTTTCCGGTCCATTTCTCTGATACGAACTTCTGGGTCCCAGCAGTTCTGTTGGATCACTCTGAAGACCTTCCCATCTTTCATCATCTTTGCTTCTCCCTGAGTCAGAAAAACCACATCAGCAGAGACAACCTGCTTGAATAAATCCTGTGTTCTTGAGTGTCACCATTCAGGTGGCAAGCACATCCATGTGGCTATGCGTAGAGGTTAGCTTTGGCTTTGTTTGTTTGTTTGTTTGTTTGTTTGTTTTGATTGTTTTTTTGTCATGGTTTCCCACTTGCCTGGAACTCACAAAGTAAGCTAGGCTGGCCAGTCAGAGAGCCCCAGGGACCCACCTGTCTCTACCTTTTCAGCGCTGGGGTTACAAACACATATGACTGTTTTGCTTTTTTTTGGTTTTTGTTTTTTTTTATAAGATGGGTACTGGGGAATGGAACTCAGTTCCTCATGCTTGCAGCACAAGGCCTTTACTGATAGAGCCATCTCCCCAACCTGGATTAATATTATGGAACATGTTTCTTCCCCATAAAGTCTTAGGGATTTCCCCTTAATCAGCATGGTGATTGCTTAATGGGGCTCAGCTCTTCTATCTCCTGCCTTTCATGTTTGCTATGGAAGGGTTATGCTGTGTGGGAATCAGCAGCTGACCACAGAGACAGGCCCTTTCTACCTGTGTGACTGAGGATGGCTGATCCATCATCTTGCTGATCTGAACCATTGATTGTGAAACCTAGGAGGGCGATCTGTGCCTAGAAAACGTCATATCCCCTAACACAATAGGACTGGGAAAGACCTTTGAGGTAGACTGTAGTCTGGCTCTCTAGGGAAGCAATGTATGGGCAGGGAAAGTAAGTTTGTGTAACAGTGCAGGGCCAGCTGATTTAACATCTTCATCATCTGATTTCTCCTAACCAATCCACTAATTTGTTTAGTCCTAATATATTGTAATAACCTGTACAGAGGGCCAAGTCACTTCCTTGGGGGCTAAGCAGTAAATGCTAAAATCGGCTCCAGGGAAAATATAACAATTTTTTTAAAAAGTTAAAAAGAGATTTTATAGTGGCATTTCAATTCTAGTTTTTATTTCATAGATGTTGTTGTTTGAAGTCACTCCTATTTTTCCTACTATTTCTGAGAAACTGAAGGGCTACTTCCTTGCCTACTATGAGATTAATGCAAGCAGGGAAGAGATGAGTTTCTTGGATGTCCAGCCTACAACAAGCTAAGCCAGGCATATATCATCACTGTGCCGCACTTAGGCATGTGTGGGGAGAAACTTACCTTGCCTTGCTGTTGGAGCTGCACCCAGCCTCCATAGCCGAACCTCTGCAGTGAGGAGAAGCACGGTTAGACTTAATCAGTGAGGAAGATGGGCCTGCAGTCAACGTGCATCCTTCAGGCCCAGGATCCCAATCTCTGTCCCATCAAACACCATTTTTCTGTTCCCTCCTCCATATTTCCATACCAAAATATTTAATATTTTCATTAAATAAATTTTCCTTCACACTGATATATTTATAGAGAAAGAAAAACTCCTATATCTGGGCTGGGGATGCAGCCCAGTTGGTAGGATGCTTGCCTAACATTCACAAAGCCCTGGGTTCCATCCTCAGCACCAAACAAATTAAGCATGGTGGTTCTCACCTCTAAACCCAGCACTCAGGAGGTAGAGGCGGGCGGATCTAGAGTTCAAGGTCATCCCTGCCTACATAGGAAGTTTGAGACCAGCATGAGCTGCATGAGCCTCTGTCTCAATAAATTGGAAGAGAGACAGAGGAGGTGGTGAGTTTTATTGTTGTTTGAGAGTTTTCCTTGAGCTCCTGGCTGAATCCATCATCCTGTATCAGTCTCCTTACCTTACCCAAATCTAAAATGATATTTTAACTTCTTGAGAATGTCACACCTTAATTGTGAGCCTAATAGAAGTCCCAAAGAAAGAAAACAGAGTTCTACTTTCCTAGGATAGTGGTTCAAGAGTCAAATTATGGGATGAGTTTGAGCCTGAGAACTCATGTAAAAAAAACTGGGTGCTATGGGATCCCATTTGGAATCTCAGTAGGCCTGGCCAAAGCAGCTTTTACCATGGACTTCACCATATCACTGTTGCCAAAAGTTACCCCATTATAGATCAAACCAAAGCATTTCCCCCATGGCTCCCTGAGCCTTGGTGACAGTGGAAAGTGAGTCCCGAGACCCCAGAAACCACTTGATTCTGTTCCCATGAATCCATTGTCTTTCCACCTCACATTACCTGTTTTTAAAAATGCATGTGTGAGTTTATAGGAGAACACATGTATTGATTCTCAGGTACCATCCACCTTGATTTTTTTTTGTTTTGTTTTTCAAGACAGGGGTTCTCTGTGTAGTTTTGGAGCCTATTCTGGCACTCCCTCTGTAGACCAGGCTGGCCTCAAAGTCACAGAGATCCACCTGCCTCTGCCTCCCAATGCTGGGATCAAAGGTGTGTGCCACCACTGCCCAGCCACCTTGATTTTTGAGACAGAATTTCTGCTAAATAATAAGCCCCAGGGATCCACCTGTCTCTCACTCCCCAGTACAGGGATTAAAGGATTGCTCTTTTTGGTTTTGTTTTCTTGAGACAGAATTTCTCTGTGTAACCCTGGCTGTCCTGGAACTCAGAAATCCACCTGGCTAACGGATTGCTTTTAATGTGGGTTATGAAGTTTAAACTCAGGCATTCTTGCTTTTAAGACAAGTGCTTTACTGAATCATCTATCCCTTAAACCACCGAAATTTTCATTCTTAAGAACACTGACTATAGCCAGGTGGTGGTGATACACGCCTTTAATCCCAGTACTCTGGAGACAGAGGCAAGCACATCTCTCTCTGAGTTCCAGGACGACCTGGCCTACAGAGCGAGTTCCAGTTCAGCTAGGGCTACACAGAGCCTTTTTTCTCAGGAAAAAAAAAATTCCTATCCCTGTTTTAAATCACTGTCAGCAAGTAAAAACAAAAGATCTGTCAAATACCAGTTCTTTATAGCTACTAGTTAATCATCATCCCAGATGTGTTGACTCTGATCTTTTCTTCCTTCATTGCACAAGGTAGTAGAGGTTGGGGGGGGTGTGTCTATTAATATTTAAGAAGAAAAAGCAGGTTTGAAAAGAGATAGTATTTCTTCCAAAGATACTTAAGATCCCCCAAACAAAATAGTACTGGCTTATTCTTTTCATTATTCCCTTGGAAAGTTAGGAGAAACTGTGAGAAGAGAGATAGGCGTTTAAAAATATGATCCCTAATAAGAAACAATTGAATTCAAATGGCATTCTGCTGTAGTTAATGCTACTTCAGCACACATTCTATCTAGCGGGGTGAGGATGTGGTTCAGTAGAGAGCTTGCCAAACATTCACAAAGATGGGTTCCATCCTCAGCCCTATATAACTAGGCATACACCTGTGGTCCCTGAACTCTGGAGGTGGAGGCAGGAGAATCAGAAGTTCAAGGTTATCCTCAGCTACATAGCAAGTTCAAGGCAGTCTAGGATATATGCTATACTGTCTCAGAAACAAAACAAAAACTCAACTCATTTCACTCTGATAAGATAGGCCAGAAAAAAGGGAATAAAGAGAAAGACTCTAGCCTCATATAGATATATCTCCCTTTACCTCACTCACATCCTACAGGGAATCTAGGATGTTGGAGTCTTATGCCAACACTGGCTAACCATCGCTCTCAGGGAGCTGTCTACTGTGTTAAAGATCTGGTTGCTTGACCTGTGGACTGTGGTCCCATGACGAAGCTCCCTCTGTGGGTTTATATGAATGGGAGAAATAGAGGAGAAGCTTGGTGTCAAGGGGGACACTGAAGAACAGAGAAAAATAGTGATATGTCTGGGGCCATATTTCTCCATTGGATGGGGTTAGATTGCCCTGGGGAGACCCACAAAGCTCTGGGTTCATTCCCGAATACCAAGTGCTTCACCTGTCAAGCTGGGTTAATAATGAAGATACTAACTACATATGTTGTGATGTTTTTATATAAATCAAGTCATCTCTCTATTTGTGTATTTGTGTGTGTGTGTGTGTGTGTGTGTGTGTGTGTGTGTGTGTGTGTGTGCGCGCGCGCGCGCGTGCATGCATGCTCATGTGTGAGTATACATGTGTGCAAGGGCATGTGTGCATGTAATGTTCCATCTACTTTGCTTTTTGGGGCAGGGTCTCCCATTGGTCTGGGGTTCACCAGTTCTAAGCTGACTGGCCAACACTCCCAAGGGTCAGTCTGTGTCTACCTTCTTGGTGCTGGGTGATTAGAACATGTCACATCCCTGGCTTTTTACAGATGCTCTGGGCACTGAACTGAGGTATCTCCTCAGCATTACTTCTTTTTTTTTTACTTCCAGAAGTCCAATGTGTTATGACTATTACTGTTGCTGTCAATATAAAGAGTCTTCTATCTGCCTGCAGCATGGGACACTTCAAGGGACTAAATACTCTTTCTGTTTCAGTGGAATTGGTGAGAGGGGGCGGAGTAGCAGGAAAGAGCTACCAAGACTTCTGTTTGGAAGTGCACTTTTGTTCTGTGCTTAGGAAGTTTCCAGGCCATAAATCTAAGTACCTCCAAATTCTATCTCTCAGTGTTTTAAAGCAGTTGAAACAATGCCTTTAGGGTCCAGATGATGGGGCACCTGGAAACTGTCAGCTATAGATGTCCAGTTCTCTGCTTTAGATGGAGAGAGGCTTAGTGGACAGGAGGCAGGAAAGGGAGGTAAGAACGTGGATGTTTACTATGGATGTTTACTATGTTTACGTGGAAGTTTTCTACTTCTTGCAAAGAGCAGACTCTATTCCAGGCTCCTCTGGCTGTCCCAGATGGAGAGGGGGAAGGTCTTTACTCTTAGGACTTAGCTGCAAACAGCCGCCTTTGCTCAGATGGAGGATTTTACTGGGACCTCCAGTGAGAAGATGATCATTTTTTCCAAGACCGCCAGAGAGGGTGTTACCCAGAAACAGTAGGTATTGGCTTAAAGTGTTGGGAGGATATTGTGAAGACTGGCTTTAAGTTCAGATCCCACAGTAAGAATGCAAGTAGAGGCTGGGGGGGATGTGGGAGGAGAGAAAGGAAAGAATGGATGGAACATTGAATTCTTTGTTCAGGGTACGATATGTGACTGGGACTGAAAATTCCTCTAAGGTTTATTCTGTCTTAGTCCCCTTGTGATACCCTGACACGATACCATTCATCAGACGATTCTAAATGCAGACATTTAATTCTCGTAGTTTCAGAAAACTGGGACAGCTAAGATGAAGGAGCTAGCAGACTCATGCTCTGGTAAGAGGCTGTTCTGGTTCCTGCATCAAGAAGTAAGTGCAGAGCTTCCTCTGGGCTGTTTTACAAGAATCAACCAGTTCCTCCAGATTTAATTGCTTCCCAAAGCCCCACCTCTGTGTCCTTTTGCTTGCAAGGGAGGGTTTCAATATATGAATTTTCAGAGGTTATAACATTTAGACAACAGAACTTTCTAAGCCCTTTCAAGATTCCCATCTAGACAAGAAGGTAGAGACCATGGAGCTTGGACCCCTCCTGGTGTGATGTTCTCTAAATGGGTGGGTCATGCTGGCCACTCTCTCAAAGAGAATACAGGTGGGGAGGGTCCTCTGTAACACACTCCTTAAACTGTGGGTCATGATCCTATGTGGTGATCACTAAATGGAGGTTGTAAAAAATTTGGCAACAGGAGAACATGCAGTGGTCAAAAATGAATTCAACGTCAAATGTGTAATGAATCCGAGGTGGTTCTGGCAGTCTGTGCCCATGTTGCATTGTGCAACTTCCCTGAAGCCTTGGTTCTGAACACACAACCTGTGCACTTTGCACTGTGCAGGCTGTCACACTGTGTAACGCCAAGGAACACCGCCTGAAACACCTCCGCTGAGAATTGAGACTATTGTATGCAATCAATTGCAGTGACTGCTGTACATATAGTTTCCGGCTCTTAGAGAAACATAATGGATTCATTATGGAAAACAAAGACTTTCAATATTTTTCCGATGTCATTCCTCAGCTTGTAAGTATCCTGTGAGTATATTTTTGGATTGTACTGTGTTAGAGTGTTAGTTTTAAATATTGCCATTCCAGAGCTAGAAATGTAGCTTAATCTGTAGAGGGCTTGCCTTTCATGTACCAAGTCCTGGGTTTGATCCCCAGTATTGTATAAACAGGTAAAATGGCTTATGCCTCTAATCCCAGCAGTCAAGAGGCAACAGCAAGAAGGTCAAGAGTTCAAGGTCACCCTGATTGCACAGAGAAGCCACCCTGGGCTATATGAGACCCTGTCTCAAAAAACAAACAAACAAAACAAAACAAAACAAAGATTTGCTGGCTTGAAGTTCATAAAATGACTCAAAGAATTTTGGCTTGGGATTAGGACAGAATTCCCAATTATTTGTGGAATAGTCCTAAAAATACTTCTGCCTTTCTATACTATATATTTATGTGATATAGCATTCTCAGCACTGACAGTTATAGGAACAAAATCCCACCAATTCTGTAAAGTATTGAAGATGTTCTATGTCCTACAATATTGACTGTTCAGCTAAGATTTAATTCTTTGTGTAAAAATAAACACATTCATTTCATTAGAATGAAAATTTGCTTTTTATCCTTAATACACATTAAAGAATTGTTTTAAGTAGGTTTCAGTACATGTTTGATTTGCATATCTATTTTATACACTAGTATATCTTCGGTGGCATAAAAATTTCTCTGTTGAAAACAGTCTTGAGTGGGAAGCACTTGAGCAGCCTCAGAGCAGAGACCACCATGGGAGCCCTGGGCATTTCATGTGGCTTTTTGTCTGTTTTATGAGGTTCAAACCAAAAGAAAATCTGTGACTTTGGAGTTAATACTCATTGCTTCTACTAGATCGAGGGCTGTCATGAATTTGTATGTGTGTGTGTGTGTGTGTGTGTGTGTGTGTGTGTGTGTGTGTGTGCCTTTGTGTTTTCCTAAAACTGTCAGGTGATGGAGTATGATACATTTCATACATAATTTATTCAATGTGTGTTCATCAGATGATTCCTCATAAACCAGGGGTTGAGAACAGTACAGCAAGAAGAAAGACACTGCCAGTAGCTTCTACAGGGCCCTTGGGAAGTGGCTGGGACATTCCTCTCATAAAATCATTAACATCACGAAGTGTTGTTTACACCTTTATAAGATGTGACCAGGACACAAAGTTCCCAAGCAGGGTATGAGGTCAATGGAGCTCGATATTTCCATTGGCCACAATGGGATAGACTTTTGGACAGCTCAGCACTACTCCCACATTTCAATCTGTTATTTCTCCCTCCCAGCTCACTTACCAATGGACAGAGAAATGCCTGAGATCAGAAGTATTTTTTTCCCTTTGAGACAGGGTTTCATAAAAGCCAAGATAGTCTTCAACTCTCTTTGTAATGGAGGATAATAACCTTGAACATCTCTTCCTCCTGTCTCCACTTCCTGATGCTGGGACAATACAGTACTGGAGACTGAACTCAGGGCCTCGTTCATGCTAGGCAAGCACTCCATCACCTGAGCTACACCCTAAGCCTGAGGTTAGCCTTCTGTTATATATATAAGATAACAGTGAGAAGAAAATTTCCTTGTACAGTGAACCACTTTTTAATTACAGTTTGTAATTAACTCATTTTTTTCACCTTAAATAAAATAAAGATGGTGGTACACTATGTGGTATGTGGTACACTACCAGTATGTGTATGTGTATGTGTACACTACCAGTAGTGTATGTGGTACACTACCAGTACCACAAAAGTACTCCAGAATATGAAAGACTGGCTAAAATCAGATACTGACCTAAACCAACTTCTAAGTAGTTACAAGTTTCCTCTTTGTTCCCACCTTCCTTTTTCAGTACCTCTCCCTTCCTCTTTCTCTTCCTCCTTTACTCTCTCCTTCCCTCCCTTCCTTCCTGGTCAGCAATACACTATGTAATTGTCTTCTTCAGCCTACTGACATAGCTTTACAAGTTGTTAAGGAAATGGATGAAGAGATAACTCAGAGTGTGTGTTGCTTTTCCAGAGGACCCGAGTTCTATTCCCAGCACCCTGTAACTCCAGCTCAAGGGGATCTGATGTCTCTAGCCACACACACACACACACACACACACACACACACACACACACACACACACACACACACACACACACACACACACACACACACACACACACACACACACACCACATGCACATTATTGGAAGTAAGTCTCTAAGGAAATTTCCATTCCATTCTTAGGGAAACACAGAGAATACATCCCCCCATCTCAGAGCTTCAGATGCAGCCCAGGGCTTCATAAACACTCTCTATTACTGAGCCATGCCCACAGGTCCATCTTTTTTTTTTATTTTATAGAGAACACTCATTAGAGATGCCCATTGTACAAAAATTTCATGTCATTGACTCTGGGGATTTCTAAGACACCTGCTTTCCAGGTCTCTCCAGCAAAGGTTTACAGCTTAGAGATCAGGCAGGAAAGGTTTCAGACAGAGCTCTGAAATAGACTGAAAAGACATTTCACAAAGCTATTCGGCTGCTTCCAGAACCTATTTTTAAGCATTTTGGAAACCGACCACATCCTACTTTTTTTTTTTTTTTAATGGTCTTTTAGTTGCAACAGTGACTTTCCATCCTGTAGTTGGCAGGTGTCTCTCCAGCAGCTGAACACACTATTTAAAAGGCAGAAAACCTGCCTGACTTAAATCATCCAGGAATTTGAAAGGATGTGTCATGTGAGGGGAAACGAAAAGGTCCAAGAAGCACCTTATTTCTTTGATCCATTGCTCTTTTGAAATGAATGTAAAAGTCACCTTTAAATAGTAGGAAATTAGAGCTACCAAGCCATTTAAAAATCTCTTCCCCAAGAGCAAAGAACAATGACATTCAGTTCCATCTCCAAAGAAGAGAGAGATTTATAAATAGAGGTGTTGAGAGATTCTGGGAAAGGTCCAGAAAGAGTCCAGCACTTTAGTTACCATTACCTTTTCTAGATCAGGCCATTCCTTGGGTAGAATGTGAGTGTGGATGTCAATTTTCATCTCCACAGGTTCAGAGGAGACACGTGTATACACAAAAAGGGAATTCTGATGTCAAGAGATGGTCATGAAAGTCAGAGTTCATTGACTTCTTCTGTCCCTTTATGTCTACCTTCAAGTACCAGTCAGAAGGCCTGGCCAGCCCAGGTTTGGTCCATGCCAACTGCCCTATTAAAGTTCAAGATTCTGTTTATCCACTTGGCTTTGGTTCAATACTCTTTGGTAACTAGGACTCAGCACAAAATTAAAAAAAAAAAAAAAGAAGACAAGAATGTACTCAACTTCAGGGGTCAAAAGTACAGCATGCTGCCTTGACTCAACAGTAGCTCAGAACTTGACTAATTTGGAGATGGGGATGTAACTCAGTTGGCAGAAGGCTCGACTACCATGAATGAAGTCCTGGGTTCCAGTCACAGCACCACTTAAACTAGACATGATGGTGCACGCTTATTATCATGGCACCTAGGAAATGGAGGCAGCAGGTCAGAAATTGAAGGTCACCCTTGGCTTCATAGTAAGTTCAAGGCTGGCCTAAGACATATGAGACTCTGCCTTCAGGAAGAAAAATTGACTAATTTTGTATTTTAATATTTAAATTTTATCAAGCTACATTCTGCCAAAAATCAACATAAAATAATTCAGGGGAGTTTTAAAGAAAAATGATATATCCTCCAATTCATCTCTTCTTATATTTGGCTTTAATACCCAGAAGCAACTCACTTTAGTGCTTTTTAGGTTTTGTTTTTGATCCAGTTACCATGTCTTTAAATCATATTTAAACACTGCTTGTTATAGCCAGATGGTGGTGGTGCATGTCTTTAATCTCAGCACTTGGGAGACAGAGGCAGGAGAATATCTGTGAGTTTGAGTCCAGCCTGGTCTACAGAGTGAGTTTCAGGACAGCTAAGGCTATACAGAAACCCTGTCTTAAAAAAACCAATTAAAAAAGAAAGAAAAAAAAAGAAAAAAATCCATCTTGTTCATGAAATTTTAATATGTTGAAAACATAGTAGAGGAAATTTCTTTTTTTATTATTTTAATGGTATAAGTGTTTTGCCTACATGTTTGTCTGTGAACCACATGCATATCCGATGCCCTCAGAGATCAGAAGGAGGCATTGAAATTGGAGTTAGAGATAGTTACGTGGGCATTGGATCCCCTGGAACTAGAGTTACATACAGACGGTTGTGGGTCACAGTGTGCATACTGGAAATTAAACCCAGGTCCTCTGGAAGAGCAGCCAGTGCTCTTAACCACAGAGCCCTCTCTCCAGCCCTGGGAAGTTTCATCTTTACTTGTGCTATCTGTTCAGGTTACATTTTGTTTTTTATTTGTCATTTATTTAATCTTCTCACTTATTCATACTTGCTTGTATTTATCAAGCACTTATTAAGAGCTATGTCCAAAAAACGGTAAGGGAAGCTCCATCTGGCTGAAAGTGTCTGCCAGTCAGTTATATTTTGTCCTCATTGACTTTTTGTTTCATTTATTCATTTTTCCATCCATTCATTCACTCATTTCTGCATGCATTTAACAAACACTCATGGAGAGCTACCATGTGCTACAGATAAAAGTTTGCTGGAGGTAAGATGCTGTACTTCCTGTAATAATACATCGTTGTGCATACACATAGGAAGGAATTAGCATTCCAACAGAAAGTGGGTTGTGTGGGTCAAGAGGGTGTCCACTGGGGCGTGAAGTGGGGCTTACAGTCATCAAGGGGAGCCTGGGATAAAACCAGTCCTATATCACCTTATTCTGTGTTGACTTTTTCTCATCTTAGAAAGGAAAATGTTCAAGGGACCCTAGGCGCTCTGACAAAAACCTTACATCTGCCTTAGGGATGGTTCCTTCTGTGCAATTTCTTCAATACAGAAACTGAGTACTCAAAAAGCCCTCTGGCTGTAACTAATCTAGACTATGGATAAATTATAAAAACGTACTAGTGATTAATGCTCAGCTTGATAGGAAACAAGGGGAAATTTCAATTCTCTCACCTTCTCTTAGACAAATTTTCATATTGCTTAGACTGTCCTCAAAGTCCCTTTGTATGATTGCCTAGGACTCTTGATCCTCCTCTCCTGCCTTCACACCTAGTGCTGACATTACAGGCATATAGCACCATGTCTAGCTTACTGGTTTTTTTAGTTTGCTTGTTTTTTAAGACAGTGTGGTGCATTTCAGGCTGTCATTGAACTCCTGGTCCTCTTCTTTCCTCTTTTTGAGGGTTGGGATTAATAGCCTGCATTACCAGACCCAGTCTGTATGGTTTGGATGGAATTCAGGGTCTCTACACAGGAAGCTACACCCCCAGCTTCTCCCTCCCCAATTCTTGTTATGTGGGCCCCATCGAATCTCACCACCATGTTCCCTTTCGTCCACTCTGACATTCAGGAGATTCTTTAATTATTGCTAATGGTCACTGGCTCCAGTGGTTGTTCCCTGTGGTTTGTTCCCAAGACTGTCTGGACCCAGCATGATCTCTTTAAAATACAACATGATCATATGCCTTTTGGCATAATGCTGTTCATGGTTCTTCACTGCTAAGTCAATGAGAAATCCAGAGCCCCTAGTGTCTGTTGAAACCCATGAGAAACACAACCCTGCTAGTAATTCTCCACCTCTCTTATCTCTGTGTGCTGCCTACTGTGCTCTATGCCCCAGCCACAGGTCATGCTTTGTACATTCTCAAACATAATTCCGGCTCCCTTCTGTCTCTATTTAGCTTCTAAGGTGTCTAATGTCTGCAAAAAAGACCTTTGTCTTCCTTTCTAACCATGATTCAGTATTTAGCTTAAACATCATCTCTTCTGATCATTCCTATCTCCCAATGATAAAATGGACCACCATACACCACCTATCCTTCACCCATACACCACCCCATCATCTACCCATACACCACAACGTCCTCCACCCACCCTGCCTACCCCCAGACTCATGAATAGAAAGGACCCCAGCAGAAGTGTGAACAAGTTCTAATTTATCTTCAAAGACTCCTGTCTGCTGCTTCCTTCTACCCCCAGTGTCTGGGCTTAGGCACCAAGAGACTTTTGGGGCTCTTTTCCCCTCTTAGCAATGGTAGGAGTGTTGTTCCAGTCAGACTGGTTGACTTTTATGCATGTCTGTGGGGGATTGTCTTGATTGTTAATTGAGGTGGAGGAATCCAGTCCACTGCAGGCACCATTCCCTGTGTTTGGGTCCTGGACTGTGTAAGAGTAGAGAAGGTGAACTCATTAGTTCAACAACCTGGGCTCAGCCCAGTTAAAGAGACAAGTAATAATGGAAAGCAGAGAGAGGAGTTTTACTCAGTGTAGCCACAGTGTGAAGAGGGACAAAGAGGTTCACTGGCCCTCCCCATGTCCACCTTCTGGGCTCCTAACAGGGGATTAGGTTTAAATACAGGGCAACATGAATGCATAATTAAGAAGTCCTGGTCAATCAAGGTGTGGTTCTATCCATCTTTGACCCATCTTTATCTAGGCTCCAGTCTCCTCAGCAATAGGTTGGAACTATGTGAAATCTCTTCCTGGGAGGTAAGTTCACTCCCTGGCAGGTACCAGGCTTCAGCCCATGTCTTTCTCCTTAGTGTGAGATTCCTGGGGAACTTCCAATTTCTTGGGGTGCCTTGTTTCAATATTCTGATAACCAAAGGAAAGGCACAAGTATCTCTTTAGAACAATGGTTGTCAACCTATGGGTAACGATCCCTTTGGAAAGTCAAATGATCCTTTCACCGGGGTTGTATATCAGATATCTTGCATATCAATAACTTACATTATGATTCATAATAGTAGTGAAATTACAGTTATGAAGCACCAACAAAAATTACTTTATGGTTGGGGGTCACCATAACACGAGGAATTAAAGGGTCACAGCATCAGGAAGGTGGAGAACCACTGCTTTAGAATGCCTTCATTCTGCTAGGCTGTAGTCAAGTCTTACCCCTTTGGAGACAGCCTGATTTAGTCTTCTCTTAAATTTGTCTACATTCAGAAACTGCTGAACTAATAACTTTTTGAGTAAACATCACAGGAACAGGGACAATGCTTACCTGTTTGTTGATTTTATGTGCTGCCTCGTCAAGGTCAAAACACTCAGACCTTATGCCAGACACTGCTCTGCCCTTTTCTGCTGATGTAGTTTCAAACTGCAGGAACACTTTAATCAGTGGAGTTTCAGCAAACTAATCTATTATTCACAATGGGAATGAGCTTCATCCTACCACCCAAATGAGACTTCGTTTTTTTTTTTTTTTTTTTTTTTTTTTTTTTTTTAAATAGTAACAGACTGATCTTCTCTCCTCTCCCCCTGCTGTCTATTTGCCTATCATGTTCCTTATTGGTGGAAATATGTTCCAAAAATGTGTTAGGCAAGTTTGTTATTGCACAAACACCATCAAGTGTACTTACACAAACCCAAATGGTATAGGACAAGCAAAAGTCAGATAACATATGAAGCTGCTATCGCTATAGCATCATATTTTTTGTTGTTATTGTTGTGTGTGTGTGTGTATGTGTGTGTGTGTGAGAGAGAGAGAGAGAGAGAGAGAGAGAGAGAGAGAGAGAGAGAGAGAGGGAGAGAGAGAGCTTTAATTGGCAACTTGACACAGCCTAGAGTCATCTGGAAAGAGTCTCAATGATCAATTGTCTAGGTTAGGTTGTGGGGGATTGTCTTGATTGCTAATTGAGGTGGAAATATCCAGTCCACTGCAGGCAGCACCATTCCCTGTGTTTGGGTCCTGGACTGTGTAAGAGTAGAGAAGGTGAACTGATTAGTAACAATGGATGCATTCCTATCTCTCTGCTCTTGCCTTTAGATGCGATGGACTGTTTTGAGTCCCTGCCACCTTGAACTATAACCTGGAATTGGAATTCTGAGATAAAATGAACTTTTCCTCCGCTAACGTTTTTTTTTTTTTTTTTTTTTTTTTTTGTTTGGGAAAAGTTCTCATTATGTAGTTCTAGCTCTATGTAAATCAACTGGTCTGGAACTCACAGTTGCCTCTGCCTCCCAAGTGCTGGAGTTGAAGGGGTGTGCCACTATGCTTCCTTCTACATTGCTTTTCTTTTTTTTTTTTCAATATATTCTATCTCAATAACATTATCGGACAGTTTCCATTCCCAGAGCTCCTCTGGCTCTTTTTTATATTTATGTAATTAAGTGCTCAAGGGTTGAAATGGAAACTGGCTACTGGATTTGAATTTTTAAAGCATTGACTTCAGTGGTAGATGGAAAGATTTTAAGCCATAGACTTGGGAAGAACTTAGGGTGGAGACTAAATGCTGACCTGAGTCTCACTAAATAAAGATCTCCCAGACTATGGAAAGAAGCTCCAAGAAGGGACAGTAGTTTGTGGACACTGTGAGTCCATATTGGAGTGGGAGATGAATTCCTACATGAGTTAAGAGATCTAGAGGAATAGAGAAGAGCTTTATGCTCATGCAGAGTGGAGGGAGGAGCCAAAAGGCAGGTTGGAGGTTTTACCTGGATCTACAAGGTTTTGTGTGGGTGAACAGAGTAGCCACAGCTCAACAAGGTGAGAGAGCTTCAGGGTGATTCCAAAAGGAGGATGGGAGCAAGCCAGATATTAGGAGGCCTGGGGGAAATGGGTGAGGGACAAGGATGAGCCTTCAGGCCCTGTGTGTGTTGGTGGAGAAGAAGCATGTAACTACCCAACATCAGCGATGATCTGTAGCTCAAATTCTAATTGGCCTTAATAATAAAAACCTTGAGTCAGATATAGGGGTAAATGCTGAAAGATCAGAGAAGTAGAGCAGTCAACCACTAGTTTTTTTTTAAATTATTTTTTATTAGTTCAAATTAGAAACAAGCATGCTTCACATGTCAATCCCTTCCCCCTCTCCCTCCCCTTCTCCCCCACCAGCCCCTTACCCCATCCACCCTCTGCTCCCCAGGGAGGGTAAGGCCCTCTATGGGGGATCCCCAAAGTCTGTCATATCATCCTGGACAGGGCCTAGGCCCTCCCTCATGTGTCCAGGCTGAGAGAGCATCCTGCCACGTAGAACGGGCTTGAAAAGTCCTTTCTTACTCCAGGGATAAACACTGATCTACTACCAGAGACCCCATAGAGTGCCGAGGCCTCCTCATTGACATCCACGTTCAGGGGTATGTATCAGTCTTGGGTTGACCTCCCTGACATCAGTCTGGAGTCCATGAGCTCCCCTTTGTTCAGGTCAGCTGATTCTGTGGGTTTCACCAGCCTGGTCTTAACCTCTTTGTTCTTCACTCCTGCTCTGCAACTGAGTTCCAGAGTTCAGTTCAGTGTTTAGTTGTGGGTGTCTGCCTCTGCTTCCATCAGACACTGGATGAAGGCTCCTCATGCTCCCAATTAGCTCAGGAGATCCTGTCCCCTTCCCCTTCTCTGGGGTCCATGAATTCTTCTTATAGAGTCTTGTTTCCTAGTTCCTTTGGTGAAGAGGATTGTAGGCTGGTAATTTTTTGCCCTATGTCTAAAATTCATATATGAGTGAGTACATACCATGTTTGTCTTTTTGTGACTGAGTTGCCTTACTCAGCATGGTTTCTTCTAGTTCCATCCATTTGCTTGTGAATTTCAAGATTCCATTGCTTTTTTCTGCTGAGTAGTACTCCATTGTGTAAATGTACCACATTTTCTCTATCCATTCTTCAGTTGAGGGGCATCTAGGTTGCTTTCAGGTTCTGGTTATTACAAACAACGCTGCTATGAACATAGTTGAACATATGTCTTGTTGTATGAATGTGCATTCTTTGGGTCTATGCCTAAGAGAGGAATTGCTGGATCTTGAGGTAGACTGATTTGAGTTGCATTTCTCTGATGGCCAAGGATTTTGAGCATTTTCTGAAGTGTCTTTCAGCCACTTTAGATTCATCTGTAGAGAATTCTCTATTTAGTTCTGCACCCCATTTTTAATTTCATTGTTTGGTATTCATTGTGGCTAGCTTCTTGAGTTCATTGTATATTTTGGATATTTTGACTGTTGGATTTTGATTTAATCTAATTGCACACACAAAAAAGTCTGAACCCACAACTCCTCCAGATTTCTAAGAGAAAGGGTATGCAGGCCTCCAGATTCAACTGTGCATCCTTCACATTGAACCATATGGTGGATTTTATACCATGATGGACCAGTTTGGAATCCCATGCAAGACCTCAAGTTACAAATATGAAACCTAATTTTATAACTTTGTTGAATGTTTTCATGCTGAAGATAAAAGCCATTTTAAGAGTTACAATATACTACACTGATGCTACTTTAAAATGTCAGTGTCATGATCCTGAACTGGCTTCAATTCCTAAAAAATGACTTAGAAGGTGACAACCAAAGGCAAAAAAAATATTCACTAAATCCAGTGCCTCTTAGTTATGTTGCTTACAAAGAAAAAACTGGATAGCCAACTGCTTCCCCAGGGATAAGAACAACTGTGACAGTGGGTTTGCTCAACTGACTACTACACAATTATGCTAGTATTTTATTAATCCAAAAGCACTTTACAAGAAAATATAAGTATGGATTCCAATAGGAATGTTATACTTGGAGTTGACACCAAGCTCATAGATTTGAGTGTGCAAGGAAAAACAGGCTTTCAAGTTAAATAACAATTTGTAATCAAAACTTTAATCCCAAGTATTCTCACAAACATATTACAAATGACAGCATGAAAAAAGAAATCTTGCACAGTAACTCAAAGGTTCAGCTCTACAATGTCCCCTTGCACTGATAGGACACAGGTAACTTAAAGTCTTCCATTTCCAAATAAAGAATGTTCCAGCTTTGGGTCCATATATAGCAATCAGTAAGACATCTCTGAAAGCCTTCAGAGTGCAGTTCCCACCTGTTAGCTGGTGTTCACTAACAGCTTTTAAAGACTGCCTATCATTTTACCGACAGCTCCACACCGTATCCCAGCTTCTAGACAAACTAGAGCTTTATTTCAATTCTGCCAGTGGTTTCTATATCATTAACACATTGCACTTTAACTGGCCACAATATAGGTTGATTTCAGTCTATGAAAAACTGAAGTTCAAAGCAAATATGAACAGCTAGAACATCTTAAAAATGCACCAAGATTATGAAGTCTCAAACAAAACTTGAATTTCCAGTACATACTCCTGTCAGATGAAGTTATTTTCTGTACACCACTTCTTTAGCAAACTGGTCTTCTCTTCCTTTCATATGGCCTGGATCAGCTACGAAACCTAGTGAAGGATCGAGATGGCTTGTGGTTTCTCTCATGAGACAGAGACCTTTCTCTTCTCCAATCTCTAGAAAGTGACCTGCTCCGACTTCGAGAGAAGCTTCTCCTTCTTGAAGATCTTCGCCGAGGTGGAGGACTCCTCCTATGGTAATCGTCTCGAGGGTGTCGACCCCAAGAGGGAGGTGGGCCACGATTGCGACTTCTTTTTTCACCATTCGAAAGTTCCACTCTCACACGGCGTTTACACAGTGTTCTTCTATCCAGCTCTCGGACAGCATCAGACGCATCTTGGGGATCCTCAAATTCAACAAAAGCAAAGCCTGGAGGGTTCCGAGCAACCCACACACTTCGCAGTGGTCCATAATAGCCAAAAGCACGCTCTAGTTCAGTCTTGTTCCCATTGTTCCCAAGATTACCTACATACACCTTACGTTCTAACGGACAGGAGTCACGATGCATTTCGAGATCTTGGGTTCTAACACCGAAATTCCCAACACTCCGACAGGCCCACCTGAGCACTTCGGGATCTGCTTTGGTTGATGCTCTCTGTTTCCTGGAGTCCACGAAATGGCAGTAGCCACTAGTTCTTACTTCTGCCAAATCCTCAGATCGAATGGGAGATCCTGCCTCCAGGAATCCTCAGACTGAATGCTCTGAACACCTGTCTTCCCCCGCCTTATATTCCTCTCTCCATGCAGTCATATTCCTGTCTCCACCCCCCTAGTGGTGGGATTAAGGGCGTGTTATCTCAAGTGCTGGAATCAAAGGTGTTTGTCTTTTAGATTGAATCACTCTGGTGTAGCCCAAGGTGGTCTTGAACTCAACAGAGATCTATCTGCTTCCACCTCCCAAGTGCTGGGATTAAAGGTGTGTAGCTCTACTGCCTGGCCTCTATGGCTAACTAGTGGCTTAGCTCCACACTCTGATCTTGAGGCAAGCTTTATTTGTTAGATCACAAACAAAATATCACCACAATTACTCACACTAAATACTACCTCTTCTTCAATTCTTTTGCTTACTGCATTACTTACTTGTCTTGTTGTGCAATATCTGATAAAAGCAACTTAAGGAAAGAATGGTAATTTTGTCTCACAGGGTACAGCCACGGAGGTCGGAGTAAGGTACCTGATGACGGTCTTTCTACTAACCTAATCTAGAAACTCCCTCACAGACTTGAGTCTAATCCTGTAAAGTTTACCTTCAAGGTTAGCTATCATGTCTACACGGGAGAGTAGGGAGATCTGGGTTAATGGTTCAGAGCATGAACTATAGCAATGACATGGATTTTGTTTCTTTGGGTGTACATCTTAGCTATTATTATCTATTACATCTATCTATCTATCTATCTATCTATCTATCTATCTATCTATCTATCTATCTATCCCCTGATATGTAAAATAGAACAGTTAGTGGTATATTCTACCTTGGGCTGTTGTAAGGATTAAACTAGCTAATATAGAGAAGGCATATAAATCTAGTAGGCTAAGTGGAAAGTAAGGGCACATGAGGGTTAGTCATTGTTTTTCTTCTTACTGCTGTCATAAAAGCCTGCTGCAATTTAGTTAAAATGTCCAAGAAAATGTATAGATAAAAGAAACTCTGAAATGACTGAGGTAAGTTTCCATAATTTGATGGTAAAAAAATTTATTAACAACTGTGAAGAATTGCAGGAAAGTAGAAGAAGTTGCATTTTGATTCCATCTACAGACACTACTGAAAAATTTGCAAGCTCCTTTAGGAATTCCAAGGGTCATTGTCTTAGGATTTTTATTACTATGATAAAAAAACATCATGATCAAAAGCAGCTCGGGACCCGGAGGTGGTGGCACATAACCTTTAATCCCAGCACTCGGGAGGCAGAGGCAGGTGGATCTCTGTGAGTTCAAGACCAGCCTGGTCTACAAGACAGGACAACCTCCAAAGCCACAGAGAAACCTGTCTCGAAAAACAAACAAACGAACAAAACAAAAAAGCAGCTTGGGGAGGAAAGAATTTATTCAGCTTACATTTCCACATCCCAGACCATCATCAAAGGAAGTCAGGGCATGAACCCTCAAAGTAGGAACTCAAAGCAGAAACTGAAGCAGAAGCCTTGAAGGAATGCTGCTTACTGGCTTAGTAAGCCTGCTTTCTTTTTTAAATCATTGTTTTAATTTGAATTAGTAACAAGGTTGAGTTATATGACAATCCCAGTTCCCTTCCCTCCCTTCCTACCCTACTACCCCCCCATACTCCCCCAAAAAGTCTACCTAACACATATCCTTTCTTCTAATCTATGTTGGGAGCCAAATCTCAGGGCTTGGCATGAGATCCTAGGCCATTCTTGGCAGGCCACATAGTTAACCTTTACGTAACAGCTCCTTAGAACATCAGCTCAAGAAAAGAAACAACTTGACCCAGTCCTCCACCCACAGGCTCAGTCACCTAGGCAACCCTTCCTGGACCTCTTACTCATAAACTCTACCCTGCCAAACATCCTCTTTGTGGCTTCCTAATATCCTGCCTACACTAACACCTGGCTCACACACAACCCATTCTACCCCCCCCCCCATATCCTGCTCTGCCGACTATATAAGCTAGCCTGAGAAAAAGTAAAGTTTGCCACTTGATCAGGATCCTGTTTTGTGGTCGTTCTTTCTGTGTCTCTTGTCCCCATTCCCTATCCCTGACTCTCTTGCCCCAGGTTGATGTCCTGCAGGTCGGGACAAATCTACACCTGACTCAAACTTTCTGCTCCCTCATGACCTCTGCATTCTTCCTCTTCTTCCCTTCTCATTCTCGTAGCTCTCTCCCCCCCTTCCCATGCTCTCAATTTGCTCAGGGGATCGTGACCTTTTTCCCTTCTTCAGGGGACAATGTTTGTCTCTTTTAGGGTCCTCCTTGTTTATTTGCTTCTCTGGCAGTGTGGATTGTAGGCTGGTAATCCTTTACTCTATGTCTAAAATCCACATATGTGTGAGTACATAAATGTTTGTCTTTTTGTGATTGGGTTACCTTGTAAGCCTGCTTTCTTATACAACCCAGGACCACCTGGCTGGGGGAAACCAACCACCTCCCTGTGGGATGAAGCCACCCACATCAATCATTGATCAAGAAGATGCCCCATAGGATTGCCCACAGCTCAATCTGTTGGCAGATTTTCTCAGTTGAGGTTTCTCTTTTCTCAAATGTCTCTAGCTTGTGTCAAGTTGACAAAATACTAGCCAGAACAGTCATTATAAAATCTAGGAAGTTTGGAGGACATTGGGGGTTGGCCATCTTACTGGAGGTAGGGCATGCCATCAAGAGACATGAAATGCCCGAGGAGCCATGGAGTGACAGGAACCGGAGAACAGGTAAAGCGTGAGCTTGGGGGAGGGCAGGGAGATAGCTCAGTGGGTCAAATACTTACTATTCAAGCATGGGGACCCGAGTTGGATCCTTCAGTACCCATACAAAAACCTAGATATAGTATCAAGCAGTTGTAATCCCAGGGCTAGGAAGGTGGAAAAAGATGGATCCCTGGGGCCGGATCTCAGCCTAACCTACTAGGTGAGCTCCAGGTTTAGTGAGAGACCCTATCTCAAAAACCAAGGCAGACATCACCTGAAAAAAAAAAAACACCTGAGATTCATCTCTGGCTGCATACATATGCCCAAACATGTACATGAACACACATGAACATGTGCATATGTGGGCACACAAAGATAGTCGTGTTGAGGGGAAGGGAGTTAAGGAATACTAGTGTGCAGGGGGAGGGTTGCTTCAGAAAGGAGGGTCCTCCATCCTGACCGGCAAAGAAGAGATGAAAACAGTGAGGGAGGGCCATGAGCTGAAGGCAAGCAACCATCCTTGATAGCTCTGGTCTCTGTGAAGTAAGAAGTGAGGTCATTGTCTGAGACAGAAGTTAGCTTACAGTCATGGAACAGCCTTCACATGGCTGGGTGACAAATAGCAGCCTCAGCACTACAGGGCAGTTGGACTTTAAGAATGTCTAATTGTTCAAAGTCTAGAATTAAGTGCAGTCGCCTGTATGGGATAGTTGTATTGAAGAGGTTATTATCCATGCTTCATATCACTGTTTTTTTTTTTTTCCTTCTGTGTACAGGTATACAGGAAGCCAGAGATCAACTAGGAGTGTCTCCTGTAAATGCTCTCCACCCTGTGTTTGTTTGTTAGTGTTTGTGTTTTTCTTGAGACAGAGTCTCCGTGTGTAGCCCTGGCTGTCCTGGAACTTGCTCTGTAGAGAAGGCTGGTCTTGAACTCAGAGATCTGCCTGCCTCTGCCTCCCAAATGCTGGGATCAAACCACCACCTCCATGCCTCTACCCTGCTTTTGAAAAAGAGTATCAGACTGAACCTGTTGATTTAATGAGACTGGTTGGCTGGTGAACCCCAAAGCTCTTCCTGTCTCCACTTCCCTGGCCTGGGATTACAAGTGTGTGTCATTGCACCCCGTTTTTTTCATGGTGCAGGGGATCCAAGCCCAGGTTCTCCTGCCTGGGCAGCAAACACTTGACTAACTGGACCGTCTTCCCAGCCCCTTTGTGAACTTGTAACAGTACATCAAGCATTTGAATTGTTTATAAAATATGTTTAGAACACTGTGTCACATTGCCAGTGTTCCCAGAAATCACTATCATCACTGTCGTGTTTGGCCATTAAACACATAGATGACTTCACTCAGCTGTTTAGTCACAGTTCCCATGTCACCCTCAAACCCACACATGATGTAGGTCTCCTGTTTGCCTCAGCAATTGCATCAGTAACCTCAAAGCCCTGTGCATTCTACTCCAGTTATTTCCTAATCTATAGAGAGACTACCCAGGATCTCCTCCCATTTCATTAGAGTCTGCACCCTGGCTGGAGATGGCTGTTAGTAAAGTGATTGCCATGTAAGTATGAGTGAAGACCCGAATTTGATATCCAGCACCCGAGTAAAAACATCTAATGCATATTTGTAATCGCAGCACTGGGGAGGCAGAGACAAGTGGATCCCTGGGGCCAGATGAACAGGGAGCCTTGCTTTCCTGGTGATTCCAATGCATCCAATGCCTGAGACATGACACTGGATGTTGTGCTCTGGCTTCTGTGCTTCTGTGCACGAGCACACATGCATGTGTGCACACACTTGGGAGGGCTCAGGACCCACCCCATACTAGGACTGAGGAAGCATGTTCATTGCACTTCAAATCAAATACATGAGTTCCAGCCCTAAAGTTAGCACATTTGAATTTTATTCATCTGGTTTCCACACTATGATTTTGGATCAGGCACCATCAGCCGCTCTGTTAAGTCTTTTCATTCACTATTTTTGGAGTTGATGACTAATTTAGACATGAACATTGGGCATATACAGAGTTGGAGATAGTGTGCCAGGCACTCTGGATATCAGGGCTGGAGCTGTCAATCTCTGCACCCCTTTGCAATGCTGTAAGGAGGAGAGGTGAGAACAAATGCATGTGGAATCCAGCACCTGGGATGGAAAAGAAGAATTCCACACTAAGAACTCTGAGCATAGAAAGCGATTCTTATCCTAAAGGGTGAAGGCTAGATTAGAAAAATTATAGTTCTAAATGTTAATCACCCAAGGGAATCCAAAAAGACTGAGTGTCTCCCCTGACACTCCCCAACCTCCATCGCTTACCTTTATCTATCAACTTGACACACCCTAGAGCTGTAGAGAGATTACTGAAGACTTGCCTTGGTCAGATTGGCCTGCAGCATGTCTATAGAGGAGTGTCTTAATTATTCATTGATTTAGGAGGGCCCAGCCCACTGTGGAAGGCAGCACTCCTAGGCAGGTGGCCCTAGGATGTATAAGAAAATTAGCTAAGGGCTGGAGAGATGGCTTAGTGGTTAGGAATGTTGATCTCTTTCAGAGGACCCAGGTTTGATTAACAGCACCCACATGACGGCTGAAATTTCAGTTCTCATGTCCTCTTTTGGCTTTCATGGGCACTAGGCATGCAAGTACACAGACTTGCAGGGAAAACACCCAAACTGTGGAGAGCTGTGATGCGCTGTGCCAGAAGATGGCGCCGGTTTCCGCCTTCCACCATCCCGAGGGTGAGCACTCTCTGGAATAAACAGCTCCTTATTTGGCTTGGTCTAAGATTCAAACTTGCATCAGCAAATGCGAGCCTATCCGCCTTAGCCACGTGGCGTTCTGGCATTGGCTGGCAAGAGTGCTTTTAAGCTGTGGGGGGTCTTTCCCTGGAGTCAGAAGATTGTTTCAGTTTCCTGAGTAAACTGCTTAAGGAAGAGTCTCAGCATTGTGTCTTCCTTGCTGGTCGCAAACACATAAAATAAAATATTAAAAATGAAGGCTGGCTAATCATGAACCATCAAAGCAGCATTCCTACACCGTTCCTGCCTCCAGGTTCCTGCCCTGATTTCCTTCAAGGATGGATGATGACCTAGAAGTTTAAACCAAATAAACCTTTTCTTCCTTTAAGTTACTTTTAGATCGGGTGTTTTCTTTCAGCCACAAAAGGAAACTAGAACCACTCTCACTTCCCCATCCCACCCACCTCCCAACCCTCCCTCCCCCCCACACCCCAAAACACTCTCCCTGACCCCCCCACACTCACACACATGCACTTAACTAAGAATGCAATATGTAGTCAGATTTAAATTTCAGATGGATGGTGATCATGTTTTTAGTGTAATGCCATTTCAAATATTGCACAGAGCATAGTAATCTTAAAGCATTTTATTACTTAGTGCTGGGTCTGCAGTTTAGTGGTGGTGTCCTCAGAGGTCAGAAGACGGCATTGACACTGGAGTTAGAGATGTTTGTAGGCCACTGTGTGGGTGCTGGGAATCAAACCCGGGTCCTCTGAAAGAATAACAAGTGCTCATAACTACTGAGCCACCTCTCTGGTCCCAGGAATTTTTTTAAGTTCTTTGGGTGACATTCACCGAGGTGAAGAAAGATGGGGCTGGACCTTCCAAGGTGTTCCCTGTAGATGGAGGTTGGCAGAGGAAGCGATGAAGTAGGAAAGAGAAAGATGGGGATTTTAAAGACAGACCAGCGGGGTTCATCCAAACTCCAGTAAGGTCATCCTATTTAGCTATCCTATATTCTGTATGTGAGTTGTATGTTTGTTTTGACTAATATTTCTCTCTGTGTATGTGAGTAGGTGGGTGCGTGAGCACACACGTGCGTATGGAGACCAGAGGTCAACTTTATGGTGTCATTCCTCAGCAACCATAGACCATGGCCTCCAAATTCCCAGTGTCCCTGAGTGTCATGTGGGGTACTCGTCCCCACTCAGTGACAGAGTGTGGCACACATGTAAATCCATAATCTCAGACAGTTGCTGTTTGTGGTTTCATAAATGGAGTCTGGGCATGTGAGTTGTGTGCTGATTTTTGAGGTCCATTCTGTTTTAGAGGGAACCCAGGAATGAGTAAGAAGAGGAGAGGCACACAGCTCATGGACCAGGGGCCAGAACTCTCTGTCATGTTATATTTGGGCTCAGAACTTCTGTGTATTCAATAACTTCTTCAAACATTTTTTTTTTAAACTAAGTTGAAAATGTTTTCATCGGAGGCTGGAGAGATGGCTCAGTGGTTAAGAGTACTTATTGCTTTTCTAGAGGATCAGGGTTCAATTCGCATGATGCCTCATAACTATCTGTGACCTCAGTTCCAGGGGATCGGCTGCCTTCTTGCTTCCTTGGTCACCAGGTATGCAAGCGGTGCACAGACATCCATGCAAGCAAAACACCCATACACATAAAATATAATAACATAACCTTTAGAACATTTTCAGGGACTGAAGGAATGACTCTGGGTAAGAGCATTGGCTGCTCTTGCAGAAAACAGGGGTTTGATTCCCAGCACCCACAAGGTGGCTCACAGTCTGTAACTCCAGTCCCAGGGGATCCAGTGCCCTCTTCTGGCCTCCATGGGCACCAGGTATGTATGTGGTGCACAGGCTTACATGTAGGCAACACATTACATGCATAAATTAAATATTTTAAACAAGTATGTAAGCCTCCATTCCCCTCTGCCCTTCTTCTTCTCCCATCTTCCCTTGCCATCAATGCCCTCTGTTTCCATCTGCTCTCGTTTTACAAAGACATTCATGATTTTATGTTACTGTGTGAAATCTAGGGACTATAATGAGAAAAAGCACATGACAATTGTCTTTCTGAAACTGGCTTAATTCTCTTAATATGATTATCTGCAGTTGCATCCAATTTCCTGTAAATGACATAACCTTGTTCTCCCCATAGCTGAAAAAAATGCCTCTGTGTGTGTGTGTGTGTGTGTGTGTGTGTGTGTGTGTGTGTGTGTGTGTGACGCGTTCTCTATCCATTCCTCTGTTATTGGATACTTAGATTGGTTCCATAACTTAACTATTATAATGCTGTGGTCAAAATGGATGTACAAGTAACTCTGTGATGTGTTGACTTGAAGTCTTTGGGATGAACACCCAGGTGTGGTAAGGTTTCAACTTCCAACTAAGCCTTCTCTGTAGTCCTAGGGGGTGTATTTGTCAAGATGGGTGAGTAGACCATATATTTGCAGTCCTGAATGGATGTGTGTTGTTGACATGAGCATGGGCATGTTAAGGACCCCAATGTCTGAGACCCAGAGGAAGGGCAAGAAATTTCTTGAATCTCAGAGACATGCCAGCTTCTGATTTTCAAGTGCTGGGTTTAAAGGCAAGCATTACAATGCCCATCATCAATTTTACAGATTTAAAAAACAATAAATTGCACTGCCCAACCCCCCAAAACCCCTCTGTGCTCCACTGAAGAGTCTAGCTAAAAAAGAATAAATTCTCATTGTCTTAGTTAGGATTTCCATTGTTGTGAGAAAACGCCAGGACCAAAAGCGACTTGGAGAGAAAAGAGTTTGTTTCAGCTTCACGATTCCACTTCACAGTCTGTCATTGTGTGAAGTCAGGGCAGAACTCAAGGCAGAAGCTGATGTAGAAGCCATGGAAGAGTGCTGCTTACTGGATTCCCCTCTGTGGCTTTCTCAGCCTACTTTTTCAAACACCCCAGGACCATGAGCCTAGATATGACACCGCCCACAGTGAGCCCTCTCACATCAACCATTTGTGAAGGCAATACCCCATAGACTTGTGTTCAGGCCAATCTTACGGAGGCATTTTCTCAATTAAGAGTCCCTCTTCCCAAGTATGTCTAGGACCTTCAAGTTGACAAAACCCAACTTGTAGAACCACACTCCGCTTAGTTAGCTTAACTCTCCTATGTTCCTGTAACCCTGTGACGAAGGTCAAAGATGAAATTCTAGGTACACTTTGCTAATAGAGCTATACCCCTAGCCCTGGACTCAGTAACTCACTCCCCAAAGTGACCCACAAGCAAGAACCTCTCTATTTTTTTGATGGTGAAATTGAGGCACTTCGAAGCCTCATTTCCATCGAGCCCAGGGATGATATGCTTCCTGCTGTTAGCAGGCCAGGGAAATGAGAGGCAGATCTCTTGAGAAGACACTCTTGAATTATGTACTTCTTAGGGTCCATGGAGCTGCTTTCAGGAGTGTCTTCGGGGAGAGCCTTGGGAGGAAAAGAAAGACTTATGGGGGCTACAGCTCAAGGTCATGAAGGCAAGCTGTGTGGAGAGGAATCTTTTCTCAGATCTGGGGAGATGACAGTGGATAAAGCTCTTGAGATGGAAGTGTGAGGAAACTGAGTTCTGGATCGCAGAACCCATGGTAAGTTGGCACTAGAGCTGCAGATCTGTGGGGAGCTGGGAGGTTGAGACAGGAGTTCCTGGGAGTCTCCGGAGCAGCTGGCCTTGTGGATGCAGCCGTGACTTCTCAGACAAGGTGGAGGGTGAGGATCAGCGCAAGAGGTTGTCTTATGACCTCCACACAGGCAGGACTGCACACAATCACCTGCTTTCTCTCCCCTCTCCATCTTCTCCCCTGCCACAATCACTCTCTCTCTTCTCTCATCTCCCCTCTCCCTCTCTCCCGCCCTCTCTCCCTCCCTCCCCCCTCTCTCATACACACACACACACACACACACACACACAACACACACACACACACACACACACACACACACACGTAAAAATAAATTAAGAAGTGTTGTTTTCTTGATACAAGATTAACCAGGCAACCATGGATGGCACACTACTTAGAATTCTAGACTCCACAGGAAGAAGACGATGAAAAACCGCAGACGTTGCCATGGCAGAGGAGACAGGGAGTTGACTCCAAGGCTATCTCCTGGCAACCATTTGACAAGGAGCTGCACTTGACTTTGAATTACAGGCAAGGCAGCAACCACTTGGGGATTCCTTGCAAGAGAACTTTAATCAAGCTTATCTGGATGCCTAGAGAGAAGCCCAGATTTATTAATAGAAATTAAATACAATTTCAGGCACACACTTCCACTCTACCCCTAGTGAACCACTTCCCTAGTCTGGCTAGTTATGAAAGCTTTACAAGTTCTGCTCTGTGAAAGCGCTTTCCACTTCCATTTTTCTTTATTATTGTTACTAACACTTATTTATTTAATTGTGTGTGTGGGGGCATATGTGATCACACAGGTGTAGGTCAGAGGACAATTTGAGGGGAGTAGATTCTTTCCTTCCATCATGTGGGTCCTGGGGCTTGAATTCAAGTCATCAGGCTTGATGGCAGACTTCTCTGCTCACTGGCCCTAGCATGCCCCACGCCAAGGAAAAGCTTGCTAGTCCTTAACTGCAAATGCCTCTATCCCAGAGGCCAGAGAATAGGGCTGAGGATCCTGAAGTACTTTCTGGAATGTTGACCAAACTCCCACCATGGCCCTTGCTTTAATTGTATGATTTTTGGACACAGATACTGTACATAGCACAGGGGTGTAGAACTTTGGTTATACATCGGCGTCATAGGAACTTGAAACTATCCTCAGTGTCAGCATGCTGGAAAGCTTGCTGAGCTTTCCTAATACCCAGCCAAGAGTGAAAACCACAGCTTGAAGGATCTCTGAGGACTAAGATGAGATACAGGAAGCCGTCATTCTAGCAAAGCAAATATTGCTTGTTTTTTGAGACAGGCTCTCTCTATGAAGTCTTGACTGGCCTTGAACTCACAGATCTGCCTACCTCTGTCTCCCAAGTGCTGAGATTAAAAGCATGTGTACCACCATACCTGGCCATAGTGAGTTTTAAAAACACATTTATTTTTCTGATTTTCAGTAGATGCCCCAGTTTGTTTGTTTGTTTGTTTGTTTTTTCGAGACAGGGTTTCTCTGTGTAGCTTTGGAGCCTATCCTAGTACTCGCTGTGGAGACCAGGCTGGCCTCGAACGCACAGAGATATGCCTGCCTCTGCCTCCCGAGTGCTGCGATTAAAGGCATGTGCCACCAACGCCCAGCTCCCCAGTTATTTTTGATAACAAGAATGTCACTCAAGTTGTTTTTACAAAATTAAAATATATATATATATATATATATATATATATATATATAAGTTCACAGGTAGATTTCCTTCCTTCTTCCCTCCTTCCCTTCCTTCCTTCTTTCTTTCCTTTTTTGTTTTTAAAATAAAAATCATTCTTGGTTGCTTGTATTTCAGAGGTAACTCTTTTGTTAGCATGTGGTGTATCCATGATAACTTTCAGCATTGCTGTTAAATGTGTATATGTGTATATAGATACAGACTTTATGTATGTGTACATTTCTGAGATTGTGTATGTATAGAAACATAAGCATGTGTGTGCATATATGTGTGGAAGCCAGAGGTGAACCTTAGCGGTTGTTCCTCAGGACGATGCCCAGCTTGTATTGTACCACAGGGTCTCTCATTGAACTTGGAGCTCACTTATTCAGCTAGGCTGGTTGATCAGTGGGTCCCAGGGATCCTCCTTTCTTTTTTCTCACCAATGGAGTTACATGTGTGTGACGCCATGCCTGGATTTTTTCACGTGGGTCTTGGGGGATTGAACTCAGGTCCTCCTGCTTGTGTGACAAGCACCTTACTGACTGACCAGTCTCTTCCTTCCTATAGCCCTCTAACCCACATTTTTTCCCAGCCAATCAACCCACAACCTTGTTTGCTGTGTGCCCTTATTTGAAAACATCTTATATATACATTTTCATTATACCTCAACTCAAGGCTATTAGCATTATGTCAACATTGAAATGAGGGTCATTTGAGTTAGATGCATCTAATCCTTCTCTGATTAGGAACGCCAGATAGTGCTTTAACACTCTTGGGGGCCTACTGTAAATAGCAAAACTGTCATCAAAAAGCACAAAAATGTTGGGCTGGAGAGATGACATCTGGTTAAGAACACATACTGCGCTTGCCGAAGACCTGAGTTTGGTTCCCAGCACCTACATCCAACCACCTACATCTCCAGCTCTGAGGGGTCCTACATGTCTGACCTTTATAAACACTTGCACTCATATACTCATACTCAACACACACACACACACACACACACACACACACACACACACACTTAAAAACAAAATAAATCTTAAAAATATTTTTCTAAAAAGCATAAAAATATGGGGAAAATGTAGCATTAAATAAATTACAGAAAGGAAACCCAGAGATGAAGGAACAAGGTAATTGACTATTGGTTTGTTTGGTCTTAGATGGAAATGTGTGTGTTTTGAAGACTCGTGTTTTCTACTACTCTGTGCATTATCTGTGAATGGCCCAATGACCTAAAGCAACCTAGTATTGATTTGAGGGGTAGCAAATACATTTGAGCAACTAGACAAGTTCATGAATACAGAATCTGTGAACACTGGTGATTGACTATTTAGTTTGATCAGCATGGTGATACAGAGGAAGATTGATATGGAATTGAATTATGGGCAGGAAAGATGATTCAGCAACTAAGGAAGCTTGCTGCTCCTATAGAAAACCTGAGTTTGATTCCTAGAACCCATGCCAGGTGGCTGACACCTGCCTGGAACTCTAGCTTCAGGGGATCCAGTGCCCTCTTCTGGCCTCCAAAGGTACCTGCATTACACAATCACATATACATAATTTTTTAAAAATCTAAAAAAAAGACAGAAAGAAATTGAGTTAATGACCAGGATTGTAAGTATGCCTTCTTTTTTTTATGTGTGTGTGTTTGTGGGTGGGGGAGGGGCAGAGGGAGGTCAACCTATTGTTCCTCAAAATACTATCCACCTTGATTTTTGAGACAGGGTCTCTCACTGGTCTGGAACTCACCAAGTAGGCTAGACTGTCTGTCTCTTAAGACTCAGGGACCTGCCTGGCTAGCTGTCTCTTTAGAGCTGGAATTTTGAGTGTGTGCCACTAGCTTTTCAAAACATGGGTCCTGGGAATTGAACTCAGGTCCTCATATTTAACAAGGCAAGCACTTTACCCATTGAGCCATCTTTCCAGTCTATGGGGACGCCTTCTTGAGCTGGTAACGCCCTTCACCCCTCATTCCTAAGTGTTCATTCCTGACTGTGTCATGTGTTCATCTCCCTTCTCTGGACTCCTGGGGGATTGGCCAGAGGGAAAGTGCCTCTTTTGTCAGAAGTCAAGTTAAGAGACCACCTTTCATATTATATTAGCTTTAGTGAATTGGGCAGAATGAGTTTCTGGGGCAGATTTAGAAGGAAGAAAATAACTGTGCTTGTGATTGTGTGCACAAACCTATGAGCATGGATCCTTGCATGAGTGTAGAGATTAGATGACCTCACAATGAATGATGTTTGTTCTCTCCTATCACCATGTATCTCACAGGAAATCAAACTCAGGCTGACCAAATGTAGGTCTTTAGGTTTGGCAGCAAGTGCCCTTACTAGCTGAGCCATCTTGCCAGTACTGGTTTCTTCATTTTTAAGATTAGCACACAAGCCAGGCATTGGTGGCGCACACCTTTAATCCCAGAACTTGGGAGGCAGAGGCAGGCGGATCTCTGTGAGTTCGAGGCCTGCCTGCTCTCCAGAGCGAGTGCCAGGATAGGCTCCAAAGCTACACAGAGAAACCCTGTCTGGAAAAACAAAAATACAAAACAAAACAAAACAAAAAGATTAGCACACAAAGTGCTGGTTTTGTTCATGGCATCTTCATACACACATGTCATTACACTTTGCTCCTACTCTCTCCCTTTTGTGCTGCCTTCTTCCACCAGCTCCCATTTCCCCCTAGGTAGATGCCCCTTTCTCAGAAAGGGAGCCCATTATGGTTGTGCAGTCTTTATGAGAGAGAGCATTTAAGCTGAGCTCTGAGTGGGTGGGAGAGATTACAAAACAAACAGGAAGACAGACTACTTCAGGCAGGGAATTTATCTATCTATCTATCTATCTATCTATCTATCTATCTATCTATCTATCTACCTAAGACAAGGTTTCACTTTGTGTTCTGGTTGGTCTAGAACTCAGATGTATAGACCAGGCTGGCCTTGAACTCATACAGATCCATCTGCCTCTGCTTCCTGAGGACTGAGGCTTGAAGTGCTGGGGATTAAAGATGTGTACCACCATCTCACAGGAAATTATCCCAACAACAAAGAGTTTGAAGGGGAAAAGACCTTCTCATCCAAAAACAGCAGAGAGGTTTTATTTTTCCTAACGTTTTGTTTTGAGACGGGGCCTCACTTTGTCACCTAAACAGGCCTGGCATTCTCTAAGTGTCCCAGTGTGGCCTGGAACCCATGGTGGTCTCCCTGTTTCAGTTTCCTGAGTACTGGAATAACATTTGTATGTAATGTAAACAATGTATTTTGAAGAAAAGAAAGAGAAACACTGTTTGGAGGCATTGGAAAGGAGAGATGATGGATGCAGTTCAGATTCTAGAGTGCTTGCCTAGCATGCTTGAAGCCCTGGGTCCCATCCCCAGCAGCACACAATCTGTGGGAAAACATTTCTTTCCCGCCTGCCAGTTCCCAAATAACCTACACGGAGACTTAATATTAACTACAATGCTCAGCCCCATAGCTCAGGCTTGTTACTAGCTTACATTTAAATTAACCCATATTTCTTTTTATTTATTTATTTATTTATTTATTTATTTATTTATTATGTATACAATTATCAGCATGCATGCTTGCACACCAGAAGAAGGCACCAGATCTCATTACAGATGGTTGTGAGCCACCATGTGTTTGCTGGGAATTGAACTCAGGACCTCTGGAAGAGCAGTCAGTGCTCTTAACCTCTGAGCCATCTCTCCAGCCCCCGCCTCAATATTTCTTATCCATGTTTTGCTATGTGGCTTGGTACCTTTTTCTCAGTACAGCATGCCCATCTTGTTTCTGTCTGTATCTGCTGGCAATTCCAGACTCTGCCCTTCCCCTTTACAGTATTCTCAGTTTGGCTCTCCTGCCTAACCTTATTCTGTTCAGCTACTGGCCAGTCAGTTCTTTATTAAACCCATCACATGGACATATATTCACACAGTGTATAGGAATATTCCACACAATCTGGGCATATTGCCACATTCCTGTAATCCTAGCACTGCAGAGGAAAAGGAAGAAGAATCAGAAGTTCAGTGCCATCACTGGCTCTGTGTTAAGTTTGAGGTCAGCATCAGCTACCTGAGGACTTGCCTCAAAACACCACCAACAAAAATCAAACAAAGTAAAATTGAATGACAGTGAAGTTAGTTTTGTTTTGCTTTATTAAGAAAACCAGTGAGTTGAAAACAACACACACACACAAAAAAAAAACATAGGTACGAAGATAACCTGACTGGGGCTAGAGAGATGGCTCAGTAGTTAGGGGATCAGACTGCTCTTGCTGAGGACCTGGGTTCAATTCCCAGCACCCACATGGCATTTCACAACTGTCTGTAACTCTAGTTCCAAGAGGATCTCATAACTTTTCGGAATTACATGAATGTGGCGAATAGACATGCATACAGGCAAAACATCCACACACATGAAATTAAAAAAAAATAAGTCTCAAAAAACTCTAGAAAGATAACTAAGCTGATGTACGTGAGGGGGGCACAGTAAAGAAACTGTCGAAATGACTGCTCCATTAGGGTGAAGGGTTTTGTTTTGTTTTGTTGGTTTTTGGAGACAGGGTTTCTCTGTGTAGCTTTGGAGCCTATAGGGGGAATTTTTTTTTTTTTTAATTGAGGATAGGAGAGAGAAAATATCCAGAGGCATCTGCAAGAGCCCAGAGCAGAGGGAAAAAGAAACAGATTGGACATGTCCAGGGCTATCTGTGAGGGAGGCTAGAGAATGGGGGTGGGGTCAAGCCTGTTATAAGGAGATCAAGTAGATGGGGGTGGACTGTGAGCTGGAGGAGGCCTTGGAGTTTAGGGTGGAAGGGGCTGTGTGAGAGAGAAGGACCTGGAGGTTAGCATGAGGGCTTTGAAACCTATAACAGTACTTGTGAATAGGAACTGTAGGACCCCTGGGGGTTAGCACAGACTTTGATAACTTTGATATGCTGGTAGGTGCCACAGTAATATGTCAACAGAGAGCCAAAGGAAATGACTCCTTTTGGCAGACAGAAAACCAAGTTCCTGAGGAATGCTGGCTTTTATCTAACCAGCAGAAATCCTATATATAGGATAGCCCAGGTTGAGCTCGTTCCTGCATATATGCACTGCCTGAGACCTAACACTAATAGCCAAATGAAATTGAATTTTAATCATTTAAATCAATCTTCATTTTCTAGATCTGCAATTCAGTTAAAAGTTCTTAAAAACTGACATTCAGTAATTTTCATTCAGCTTTTAGGAGCTGACGGGATACAAATTATTTTGTTTTCTGAATTTTCCACAACTTTAAAAGCCGTAGAATCAAAGTGAGAGAAAGTTGCTAACCTTCACATTCCTTGGGTCCATCATCAGTCTCCTGTCTCCGGTTGTTTGCCACATATGTCATCATAGCCAGAAATGTAAGGGCAGAGAGCAAACCTCCTTGTGGAGCTGGGGCCTCTCACGGTGAGGGCTTTCGTAGAATGCCTGAGATCTTGGACTTAACCTCCAGACTTCATAACATGGGTCAATTCCTGCAACCTAGCACTTGGGAGGTGAGGTGGAGGCAGGAGGATCAGAAGTTCGAAGTCTTCCTTGACTAAATAGAGAGTTGGAGGCCAGTCTGGGGTTAGATATAGGAGACCTTAGGGAGAGCAAGGGGGGTGGAGGGAGGAAGGGAGAGGGAGCAAAGGAAGGGAGAAGAAAGAGGGAGTCAAGTAGAAGAAAGCAGCTCTGACAGCAACCAGGTCTTCCAGCATTGTTCCTGTAGGGTTTCTGTAGCTTGCCTACAATTTCGCGATCCTGTGTTTCATAGCAACATTCACTTTGTTTAACCTTTGTTAAAGCCCTCCTCCAGAGTTTTCTACCTGGAGGAAGTGAGTCAGATGTTAGTGATAAATGTCGCCCCCTAGTGGGCATTCTTTAATTCTTTTTCTTTTTCTTTTCTTTTCTTTTTTTTTTAAATTTGAATTAGAAACAAGACTGTTTTACATGTCAATCCCAGTTCCCTCTCCCTCCCCTCCTCCCTTACCACCCCCCCAATTAAAACCCTACCTATCCCATACCCTTTCTGCTCCCCAGGGAGGGTGAGGCCTTCCAAGGGGGGGTGGTCAGCAGAGTCTGTCGTATCCTTTGGGATATTCTATGGAAAGCCCTCAGTCACAGTGCAATTTTCAAGTCATTCTGTCATGCAGGAGAGATGAAACCAGCCTACCTGAGTTTCAAGCTGTTCCATCAAATTGGCCATGACAGAAAGAACAGCGTCGAGCCGGGCGTTGATGGCGCACACCTTTAATCCCAGCACTCGGGAGGCAGAGGCAGGTGGATCTCTGTGAGTTCAAGACCAGCCTGGTCTACAAGAGCTAGTTCCAGGACAGCCTTCAAAGCCACAGAGAAACTCTGTCTCAGAAAGAAAGGAAGGAAGGAAGGAAGGAAGGAAGGAAGGAAGGAAAGAAGGAAGGAAGGAAGAACAGTGTCCTCAACAGAGATGCCCATTTCCTGATCCCAGAATCCATGAATACATTACTGTACAGGACCAGAGAGGTTGTGCCCATGTCTTCAAGAATATCAAGGCGGAAAGTCACTTGGGACTGCCTGGGTGTGTCTAGTGAGAGCACAAAAGTCCTGGCCCACAAGGTAGAAGGACGTCAGAGTTAGAGGAGGTGTGAGGACAGAAGGGCAGAGAGATTAAATTACAGGAAGGGGGCTTTGATGGCACCACAGGTCACACCCCACCAGCAGCTTCTTCCAGGTAGAAAACACAGGAAGTAGATTCCTCCCTGAGGCTCACAGTGGGAACCTATATGCTTACCTGGACTTTAATTTAGGTCAGCGAGACCCATTAGTTTAGAACTTTAAGCTAATACGTGTGTGTTCTTTACGTGTATGTATGTATGTATGTATGTATGTATGTATGTATGTATGTATGTATCTTCCAGGTTCAGTGAGAAACTCTGTTAAAACAAGATGTAGAGTGACTGAGGAAGACATGCAACGCCCACCCCCAGATTCGCTGCATATGCACCACCTGTGTGTTACCCAACTTGGAAAACATCCAAACAGATGGTGAGAGTGGGCAGAGGTTGAGTGCAGTACAGATGGGCACTTATGAGAGTCAAGGAACTCCCCTTCCAAAGAATCTCACTCCCCATACTTCATACAACTTCAAGAAACACACCAGTCTGATGCTCGCAGCACAAGAGTGAGAACAGCCTCTGCAGCACACGCTGACCAACCTTTTACAATCTGAATTTAGCTCTGCCTGGAAGCCTAAATGTCAGCCTGGTTAGTTCTTCATTTTGGATGTTTGTTAATGTGAGAAGTTCTCGCAGGTACACACCTTGTGATTTTATGCTTTTAATAACGGAAGACGAAGTGGGGAATCACAGCTCCTTCAAATTCTAAATTCCGTGAGATTCTGATGTCTGTTGTACCTTCAGTGTCATCAACACTTTGGGGTACGTGTGAATGCTAGCTATGCTTTAAGAAAAAAGGCCTTAGATTTCTGGGGTAACATCTGTGGGAAAAGAAAGAACAAGTGAGGAGGTTCCAAACATAGAGAAAGGGGCATAGATGGAAGAGACCACTTCTAGTTTTAGATAGGTGTGTCAGAGTAATTTTCTCAGATTCAGATCTAGAAGAAATTCCTTCTTAATGTATTAAATGCATCCATTGTGGTAACATATTTTTAGAATATCTGACAGCAAAATTATCAAACATTGTAGAGCAGAGTTCTACTTCTAGTGGGCAATTTTGTAAAAAAATATGTTTCTGATATAAATTATCTTTTTATATTTTTATCTACCTATCTATCCAATTAATTATTTTGAGGCAATGTCTCATACAGCTCAGGCTGGCTTTTAACTTCTGAGCCTCCCACCTCCACCTTCCAAGTGCCGGGATTACAGGCATATGTCAGCACAATACACCATGGGATGGCTAGTATTAACTATTCAACTTGACAGGATCTAGAATCACCTAGACACAGGCCTCTAAACATGCTTAGAGGCTAAACATTATCTCTGTTAGGACAACTGATATGGGAAGATAAGCCCACAGTGGGTGCACCTATTCCCAGGGTTGGGATTCTGGATGGTATAAGAGTGAAAACGTGAGTTGAGCACCAGCATCCATCACCCTCTGCTTCCTGACTGTGGATGTGGAATGAAATGAGCAGATGTTTCAGGATCCTGCCAACTTAACATCCCTGAAATGATGGACTGTTCTTTCAAACTGTGAGCCAGAGTAAACACTTTCACCCTTAAGTTGCTTTTGTCAGAATATTTCTAATCATTGTGACAGGAAAAGTAATTGGATTCCTGGTGTGATACACCTAGTTTAGGTGGTGTTGAATATTGAACTCAGAGCTTCCTGTATGATAGACAAATGTGGTACCAACTGAGCCACATACCCATTCTGGGATATGGAGAACATCTGCTGCTGCTAAAGGTCTTCTTCTGGGAATGCACACTGGAGAGGCCTTGGGCTGTAGACAGAAGTTCTGAGCCATATTTTGTTGCCTGGCATTGTAACAACATTGTCTACAAAAATACTGCTAGCTTTTGCCACATCTTTGGGCAGATTAGGAAAACATACCATTGGTCTAGTTGGGTGAATCAGTGCTGGGAACTGCACACAGCAGAGGTGTAGAGTTTGAATGCTAACCTTCTACTCTTGACCATGTGCTTTTTCTAGGGTCTAAATTTTACACATGTAGACCTCCATAAAACCTATTGTGGAGGACTGAAGATGAGGTCCTCTAGTCAGTTGAAGACTCAGCTTTGGTCCCTAGTACCACCAACCAACCAGCCAGCAGCCAGCTATCTAGTCAACCATCCATCCATCCATCCATCCATCCATCCATCCATCCATCCATCCAATTAACCAACCAACCAATCAACCAACCAACCAACCAACCAACCATCCAACCAATCAATCATACAACCACCCAGAAAAACCAACCAGGCTGTCAGCCAGTCAGCCAGCCAGCCAGCCAGCCAGCCAGCCAGCCAGCCAGCTAACCAACCAACCAACCAACCAACCAACCAACCAACCATCCAGCCAATAAAGCAACCAACTAATAAAACAATCAACCAACCAGCTTCCCACCCACCCAAACAACTAGCCAGCCAGCCAACCAACCGAACGAACAAACAACCAACCATCCACCACCCAGCTAATCAACCAGGCAGGCAGGCAGCCAGCCAACCAATGAGCCAGCCAACCAATCAACCATCCATCCATCCATCCATCCATCCATCCATCCATCCAACCAACCAGCCAACTAACCAACAAACCAACCAGCCAGCCAACCAACCAAACAACCAACCCACCAACCAATCATCCAACCAACCAGGCAGTCAGCCAGTCAGCCAACCAGCCAGCCAGCCAGCCAGCCAGCCAGTGAACTAACCAGCCAGTCAACCAACCAGCCAACCAACCAACTAAACAGCCAATCAGTGAACCAATCATCCAACCAACCAACCAGCTATCCAAACAATCATCCAATCACTCAGCCAACAAACCAGGAAGTCAGCCAGCCAACCAAGCAACCAACTAGCCAGCCAGTCAGCCAGTCAGCCAGACAGTTAACCAACCAACCAACCAACCAACCAACCAACCAACAAGCCAGCCAACCATCCATCCAGCCAACCAGTCAACCATCCAACCAACCAACCAACCAACCCACCCACCCACCCACCCAGTCAACTAGTCAGCCAGCCAATCATCCAATCAACCAACCAGCCAGCCAAACGGCCAACCAGCCAACCAACCAACCAACCAACCAGCCAGCCAAACGGCCAACCAGCCAGCCAGCCAATCATCCATCCATCCAACCAGCCAGCCAACCAACCAGTCGACCAACCAGCCAACCAGTCAACCAGTCAGTCAGCCAGCCAGCCAGCCAGCCAACCAACCAGTCAACCAGCTAGCCAGCCAATCATCCATCCATCGAACCAGTCAACCAACCAACAAGTCAACCAACCAACTAGCCAGCCAGTCAACCATCCAGCCAGCCAACCAGTCAAACATCCAGCCAGCCAACCAGTCAACCATCCAGCCAGCCACCCAGTCAACCAGCCAGCCAGCCAACCTACCAACCAACCAACCAGCCAAAGCCTCTTGTAGAAAGAATACCTCAACCCCCCCATCTGTAAATAACAACTTCCTTCAAAGCAGACAGTCACACCCTTGTAAGTAAAGGCGCCATTATCTGCCTCTAGGAACAACTGACAGGGGTGAGGTGTAGTTGGAGTTTCTGTTCTGCCTGGTCCCACAGACAATTAGCCCCAAATAAACACATAAAGACATATTAATTTATAAACTGTTTGGCCGATGGCTAGGACTTCTTGTTGGCTAGCTCTCTCTTAATTTATTAACCCATTTTTATTAATCTAAGTATTTCCACATGTTCTTAGCTTACCTGGTAATGCCCTGGCATGTTACTCCTTCTGCCTCTACATGGCGTCTCTCACTCGTGGCTTCCTTTTCTCTCTTTACTCCTTCCTTTCGTAGCCCTGCCTCTACTTCCTGACTGGCTAGTGTTTTATTCATCAACCAGTAAAAGAAACATATATACAGAAGGGCATCCCCCATCAGTGGGGGGTGGGTGAGGAGGTAGGAGGGGAGTGAGGTGCTGGTCTCATGTTACAGACAGTCATGGAAGAGCATGCTTTCTTTCTCCACTATGTCTCACTTTTCTCACTTCCTTGCACAACTAAGTAGAAACTTCAAGAAAGGTTAGCCTGGTAACCTTCTATGTGATTACATTAGACATTAAAGATCAAGTCCGAAGGCTATAGTATAGCTAAGGATGGCTTCAGCAGCGGCAGATACAGCAATGTGTTCAGAATGGCGATGACCATAGGGAAAATGAACAATCTCAATCAGCAAGAAGTCCTGAGGTAGTGTAGTGTGGACTCAAAAAAATCACTGCAGTGCTGGGAAGTGTAGCTCAGTGGAAGAACATTTAGCTGAGCTTGTGTGAGACCCTGGGTTACATTCCCAGTGCCAGAAAAATCAGATCCTTTCTGATTTGTAAAACTTATCATATTCATTTAACTCCCTTTTTGTTACAAAGTGGCTGCAGTGGTTTCAGATTTTCCATACTGGCATGACAGCATTTAATAGAATGAGAGGATTTTTTTTAAAAAAGGATTTTTGCTTTATTTGTGTGTGTGGTAAGGGCATATGTGTGCCATCATGTGTGTATGTACGACATTGTGTGTGTGTGTGTGTGTGTGTGTGTGTGTGTGTGTGTGAGAGAGAGAGAGAGAGAGAGAGAGAGAGAGAGAGAGAGAGAGAGAGAGACTGTATGTGTGTTATAAAGTACTTGTTTGGCCAATGAGACAGCAAGTTAGACGGGACTAGGAGTCAAAGAGGATTCTGGGAAATGTAGTAGAGAAGTGGTGATCCAGGCAGGAAGTGACATAGCAAGGAGACTCATATTTAAGCAAGGAGAAACAGGAAGTGTCCCCCTTTCCGCTCTGCTCTTCCTCCAGCAGTGCAATGTGATCCACCGGCAAGGAGTGACGCCAATAAGGTGTCCGATAAGATAAGTCTTATAAAATATATAAATTTATGATAATTGAGACTGAGCTAACAGATAAGAATCCTAGTCATTGGCCAAGCAGCACTGTACCTAATACAAGTCTCTCTGTGCATTAATTGGGGCCCTAACTCAGGCCGGCAGCTGGCGTAGAGCTCACAGGTGGCAATGGGGCTCGGCAGCTTTTGGTGGAAAGATTTATTGTAACACTTATCTTGCTGGCCTCAGACTTTGTTTAGTGCACTTTTTGATTCCTCTTTTTCCCTGCATACACCTGCAACCACATTTCCTTTTTGGTTATTTACTGTGTTGCAGGACCATATTCATATGACTCACTCATAGATAGCCCTTAAGGATGGGCTCTGGGTAAGATCTCTATTTGGTGTGTGAGTGTGAGCCAGATTTTCAAGGAAGGTGATTTCTGAGCATTCAGGGATAGCATGCGCTGTTGAGGAGTGGCCTTGATCTCCCTAGTCACACAGGCTTTTAATACCTATTTGTGGAAATAAACTTGAAAGTTGTGTGAGCTGACATTCCTGTTCAAAAAAGCCACACCCATTTAAAGTTCCTAGGAGGCTGACTAACTGATTATGATTTTTGTGATTATGGAGGGTTGGAATTTTCCAGGTCCAGAACCAAATTATTTTGGACTATCTTAATGCCTCTTAATAGCCATTCATTGCCTCGCTCTGTTCTGAACTAATATCTACCCTTGTGAATGCCTGTGTAGATAGATACCCCTGAGACAAATCCCAGCAGAATGCACAGACAGAGGAGGAAACTAGTTGGTATGTAAAATAAATGAAAAAAATTTAAAAGACAGCCTGGACTACAGAGAAAGTTCAAGGTCTACATAGAAAAACTCTGTTTTGAAAATCAAATTCAAAAACAAACAAAGAAAATCAAGAAGAAAAGAAAAGAAAATGTCTTAATTTAAGACTTTGTCTGTTACTATGAAAATTTCATGAGAACGTTTTCATTGATGGCGCAAGGCATTTGGGTATTCTACATCTGAGCTCCCAGACCATGGTCATTCATACATCATCTCTTACTCCTTTTGAGATGGGAGCCGGGTTTCAGGTTGTCAGTTTGAATGTTTATTTATTTAGTTTTGAGACAAGGTCTTGCTGTGTTGCCCAGGCTGGCTTTGAACTCTCAATCCCCCTGCCTCTACCTCGAGAGCACTGGGATTACAAATGTGTATTACCATACTCGGCCTTGAATCTGTACTTACTGGAAGTAATTTTTCATTCATCAAGGCTGTCCTGTGTGTTTCCTAAGGACTGGTTTCCAGATGGCAGGCTTTCCTGTGACTGCAGGAGGGCATGTCCGTCATGCATCCCTTTCAGACTCAGATGCTCCCAGGACAGACATACATGCTCCATTCCTTCTGGATGGAGGCCATGTCTGTCTGCAGCAAGGTCCCAGTACAAAGGTCTTTCAGGCCTCCAGCAAATGCTTCCTTTCCTGTGCCTGTATCACCCCGCTCCTTAGTCCTGGAGGTTCCTGTGAGTGTGGCTCCTTGAAGTGTCTACGTTTTAACTCAAGGAGAGCTACTCACATTTCCCCAAATTAGACTTCTCACCACAGGTAATTTTCATCTTGATTCTTTTAGGTGCCTGGACCGTGGCCTCTCATGTTTGCACTCGCATCACTTTCTATTTCAGTGCGGTCTGAGAATGTCAGTTGTGACGTGGCGTCCTTTTTGGGAGTGCTGCAGAAGATGCCAAAAGAGAAGTGTGTTGCAGATGACCTTCTGAGGTCCCCAAGGGGGGCACACACAAGAGAACATGTCTTTACCAATCAGGCAGGCCTTCCTGACAATGTGGAGGACACAAGGTCTGTGGACACTATGTCACATCCTGGGGACTCTGTAGCTACCTTTAATGTTCCCCCCACACAAAATGACAGAGTGTGTCTATATTTTCATTAATGTTGTAACAAACTATCTCACAGAAGCAATTTAAGGTTTGGTTTGACTCAGTTTGGGGGATGCTGTCCATCATGGTGGGGAAAGGTATGAGGCAACTGGTCACATGACATCACAGTCAGGAAGCAGAGAGATGGATGCTGGTACTCAGCTCACTTTCCTTATTGCTCAGTCCAGGACCCCAGCCCATGAGATGGTGCTGTCTACAGTAAGGGCTGATCTTCCCACTTCAACTAATTCAATCTAGAAACTCCCAAGTAGACACGCCTAGAGGTTTGTTTCCATGGAGATTCTAGACCTCATTAACTTGACAATCAAGATTAACCATTAGATTCTTGGTAGCCCATCTGCAGTGGAAACTGGAGAGACTGGTCTAGATGGGATGTGAAGCCTGAAGTGCTAACTGGATATCTGCTTTTACTAGGGCTAGACATCCACAGGCCACTGGGATAAGAGGGGGCTGACCTGCATATGAACAGTAACCCTGAACCTGGGGACCTGGGACTGTGATATAGTGCCACAATGCCCTAACAGGAGCAGTTGGGAATGTGGAGGGGGCAGCAGAATGGGATATGTATGGCAGAGATGGCAGTAGGGTTGGGGATCCTCCGTCTCCTTTGTCTCTAGGGACTGGGAGCAGCTGCTTCCAGAGACTCTCACTTAGGGCTTTAAAGCCAAACGCAATGTGGAGTCAGATCTAGATTGATAACAGATGGTTTATTAAGAAAGTACTCACGCAACGGAGCCAGTGGCCAGGTTAACACCGGATGCCTGCTCGTCTGCTAGGCCAGGTGGAAGAAAGATAAGGAGAGCCGAGTGCGTGCCTGCCTCTCTGATATTTAGACCCTCACTTGGACCAAGCCCAAGAGGGCGCTTGGTCAGTGGCACCTGTGCCAGCCACAAGAGGGCATGGTCAGCATTTCCCCCTACAGGGCTTGTCATTTACAAAGAAATTCTGGCTAAAAGCAGCCAGACTGTGAGTTCTCAGCCTTGAACCTGGTCAGAAATAGAAAGATTGACAGCTCCCTTCTCCGTGCACTGTTCTGGGAGCTGAAAAGACACAATTAATACCCAGATTGTTTTTCCCTCCTATGTCTGAAATGGTATTTCTCTTTCCACTGGGAAACCTGCAGAATAGCCTTTCCTCACAGCTTGGGGGAGAAGGTAGGCTTTAGCTGGCACTACAATAGTTCCCCCTTCACTGCAGTGAAGCCTGCAGTGAGGCTGTGATACATGAGGCCCCACACTAGCTCCAGTGATTCAGTATCTGCTGTGAGTATGTATGTGCATATACATATGCGTGTATATTATGTGCATACATGTTCACAAGTGTATGCATGTGTGCATGGATATGATTATATGCATGTGATACTTGTGTATGTCTTGTGTGCATGAAACTGTGGGCGCATGTCTGTGTATGTCTGTGTCTGGTGCTAAGGATCAAACTCAAGGCCTCTCACAAGCTCAACAGGAACTCTCTCAACAAGCTACATCCATTACCTATTTGCATACCAGTTACAGAGTGTAGCCAGCCCAGCTCCCTTGTTTGGGCCTGGTCTGGCAGAGACAAGTGGTCACCGGCTCAGAGTCAGGTGGTGGCTGTCCCTGTGTAGAACAACATCACTGGGAAGAAGGGTTACTGCATATGGGAGGGGGTGGAGAGTGAACTGCACCCCTCTCCCATCCCCTGACCACCTCCCAGGGGCTGCCACCTCCTTCTCACATCCCGTTTAAACAGAAAATCTGAATCGGCTATGTTTTCCAGGCAATGGCAAGAGACCGAAGTAAAATGTGTCAAAGAGCTAAATGTGATTATTTGTGATGAATGCTGGAGAGCGCACCCTGGTGGTGAAGACAGGGGAGATCTGTAGGCGGAGCTTTCTCGTCCCAGCAGCTGTATCCAAATTACCACACCGAGGCTTATATTTCTTATAAATGCTTGACCCATAGCTCAAGCTTATTATTACTTAACTCTTACATTTAAATTAACCCATATTCCTATTTCTTCCTTGCTACATGGCTCATGGCTTCCTACCTCATTTTTTTAGTTGTATCTATTTAGTTTTCTTTACTTGAGACAGGCTGCCCTTGAAGTCATGACAGTCCTGTCATAGCCTCCTAAGTGCTGGGGATCAGAGTCAGACATACACACCTAGCCATATTTGACATTGATCCTTCCCAATTCCCCTCCTGTAGGAGTCTGTGTTCTCACCCATGTACTAACACTTGATCATTACAATTTTAAGCCTACAGCTCTCCCCTGTCTTCACCACCAGGGTGCGCTCTCCAGAATTGCTCTGGCTAGCTCACCCCTTGCAGCAGTGAGCAAGAAGTGGGGCCAGTTCTTCTGCTTTCACAACCTCAGGGCCATTCTCCTAATCCTACACCTTCGGGGCCAGCTCTAGTGTGTTGTTCAGGTGAGGTATAGGGGCCACTCCCCCAAGTGCTGCAGCTGGTGAGGGGTAGGGACAGCTCTCCTGCTCTTATGACCTCAGGACCAGCTCTTCTACCTAAGCTGTTGATGGGGGCATGCAGGGGTTGGGTCGTATCTCTCCCACCCATGCCACCACATGACAGATGAGTAATGAGGACAGCTCTCCCATGTTTACAACTTTGGGGCTGGCTCATCCACATCTCTGTCAACAGGTTTGGCTCTATTGTGCTGCCCAGGTGAGGTGCAGCGCCTGATACATACATACATACATACATACATACATACATACATACATACATACATGTGTGTGTATGTATATATCAGAAGAAGCCATGAATTTGAGAGGAAATGGGGAGGACATGAGAGGGGTTGGAGGGAGGAAAAGGAAGGGAGAAACGATGTAAATATAGTATATTTGTATGAAATTTAAAAATCAATTTAATAAAAAAGAAAGCGAAATAAAGTTGACCTAGAAGCATTCCACATATTGAAATTAACCACTCAACCATTGTATTTCTCCAGCCTGGAGCCTCTCTGTTTTACTTTGCTTGTGATATCTGTTACCATGCAGAAAATATTTTATTTTATCAAGCCAAATACACCAATAACTTTCTTAATGGCTTGTCAGCTTTGTGTATTACTTGGTGTTTCTGTATTTACATTCTCATCTTCCGTTACAATCTGTTCAATTTTTATAATCTTGATTCTTTATATTTCAGTCTGGATTCCTCTAGAATTTATTGGGTTCAGAGGTCACATGGAGGAGGCATTCCCCCCACCCCTCAGACAACTTTGCCTTTCCAATGCTATGCACTGAAGGAGTAATTTTTCCAATTTTTGTTTGAAGCACCATCTTTATCCAATAACTACTTTTCAGAGGCATTTGTGTTTATTTCTATATTCAATTTTTATTAAATTGAATTGAAATTTCTACACATGGGTTACTATCCAGGTAATTCTGTTAATCGTTGCAAATTATTGTGTATTTTTTACTAAAATTCCTTTCCTAGGGGAGATATGGATGTTTACCCCTGCCACCTAAGGTCCTAATGACAATCAAAATTATAATTTTACCATAGCTCATCCTGGGGGAACCAGTGAATGTATTGGGGCTTACATAAAGACCATGGGTGAGGGGTCATCCTATCAAGGAGTGTGAATGACCCCAAAGCAACACATTGGAAGGTCTTCATCCATCCCAGTGATGGCATCCCCATAGCCATACAGAAAGAGCCCACACACTTAGTCATTCCCAGCCTATATACTCTAGCACCTTTTGCAGATCCCAAGAACGCCTGTAAGTAGAGCAAAATTACACAGAAATGACTGACCGGAGGAGTGGCTAGATACTCAGGTGAGGGTCCAATGACTCACCTAACCCCTCTTCTAGGAGGGAATATCAACAGTCCACATGGCTGCTCCTGATGGGCCATAGTAAGGAGGCACAGCTTAGCTCATGAAGATGGAAAAGTTGCTTGGTTGGAATAGTGTGTGTGTGTGAGAGAGAGAGAGAGAGAGAGAGAGAGAGAGAGAGAGAGAGAAGAAGAGAAAGAGAGAGAGAAAGAGAGAGAGAGAGAGAAAGAGAGAGAGAGAGAGAGAGAGAGAGAGAGAGAGAGAGATCTACACAGGTGCAGTAGAAGTACAATTTAAAAATATCTACTGTGGCCTGTGGTTAATGGAATACACAGGTCCAGAGCCCAGGGACCTGGAGGACTGACAGAAGAATGCTTTGCATACAAAACCTCTAAAATAAATAATACTCTTTATAAATGTGTCATCTCTCTAAATGTTCTGTAGCCATGACCTAGTTTGTGTTTTTTTTCTTTTTTTAATGGGAGTTTATAAATGTAGTACTCCATAGTGCAAGCACTGTTTATATACATACACACTTGCCACTCTTCAAGCAATCTTGGGGCTCTCCCTGTAGATGCTGCCAAGGTCCACTCTGGCCCCAGCATAAACATTCCAGTAGGGCACAGCTAGCTCCTGGCCCCACCCAGCCCCAGAGTACTTGCCTTCCAGGGCATATGCTCTTCAGTGTTGCTTGAGTTTATACAAGACATAAAAACGGGGGCTGGGTGGTTAGTTGGTTTGGTTGGCAGAGTGCTTGTTTAGCATGCAAAAAGCCCTGGGCGTGAAGTCCTGACTTCGATCTTCAGCATTCCATAAGCTGGGCACTGTGGCATATGTCTGCCACACCAGTACCTGAAAGGTAGGGGCAGGAGGATCAGAAGTTCAAAGTTAACCTCAGGTACATAGTGACTGCTAGGCCAGCCTTGGATACATGATATCCTGTCTCAAACAAAATAAAACAAAGTAGCCTTTGTTGTTTAGAACAGTTTTTAGTTTGCATGAAACTTTTAGTTTGCATGGACTTCCCTGTATCCTCATTCTTTTCTTAATGCCTTGCATGGTTCATTTATTGCAACCATGCCATGCCTCCTTCCCAGTTTCTTGCTGGAATGATTTTCTGTCTTAAAAATAATTTTTAAATGATTTAATTTATTATTTTTAATTATGTGTATCTCTGTGTGTTTGTGTGTGGATTTGTACATAAGTGCAAGTGTCCTCAGAGGCCAGAAGAGGGCATCAGATACTCTGGAGCTGGGGCTGCAGATGGTTGTGAGTTGTCCAACGTGGGTGTTAAGAACTGAACTCTGGTCCTCTGCAAGAGTCATGCCCCTGCCCTCTTGCGCGCGCTTGCTCTCACTCTCCTCCACTCTCTACAATTCTTTAGGACCACTCACTGTTGTGACTGTGGAATGAGTCTATGGGTAATACATATCTAATTTAAAAATCAATATAATGCTCTCTATGATAGCAGAGGAACAAAAGTAGCACCATACATAATTAATGTGCATTTGCCATGATAAATGACCACTCAGGACTGTACTGGAAGTCAGCAGTACTCACATGTCTGTTATCTACCTGTGATTTAGGAGCAGGAGGATGACAAGACTCTAGGATATTGCCATTGCTTTTTCTTCATGTTTAGTGTGTTGAAATAAAGTCTCAATAAATATATTCATAAGCACACATGGTATCCCTTGGCCTGTGGCAGTTATACATATGATGGACACAGTTATGCTGATTGCTGACTCAGATGTGATGAATGGAACTGCCTTTGGTGTCTTTTTTTTTTTTATTTGCCTTTAGTGTCTTAATTCCTCAAAATTAGAAGAGTTCTGTCTTAGTTAGGGTTTCTATTGCAGCAATGAAACACCATGATCACAAAGCAAATTGGGGAGGAAAGGGTTAATTTTGGCTTACATTTCCACATTGCTGTTCATCACCAAAGGAAGTCAGGACAGGAACTCAAGCAGGAACCTGGAGGCAGGTGCACATGCAGAGGCCATGGAGGGGAGCTGCTTGCTGGCTTGCTCCCCATGGCTTGCTCAGCCAGCTTTCTTAAAGAACCCAGCACAGCCTGCCCAGGGATAGCACCACCCACTATAGGCTGGGCCTTCCCCCAGTGATCACTAATAGAGAAAATGCCTACGGCTGGATCTCATGGAGGCATTTCCCCAATTGAGGTTCCCTTCTTTCAGATTACTCTAGTTTTGTGTCACGTTGACATAAGAGTAGTCAGCACAAGTTCCATCTTCCTAGTCTTACATGCTAGTTGTATTTCTAGAAAATTCTGTGTACATTGAAAAGATGGCAACATAGTTCATGTTCACATATAAAACACAGTTGAAGTTCTAATGTGATTGGAAGCACATTTTGACAGAGTCAAAGATCCAGACTGGCTTACCCACATCTCGCGTGGCCTCAAAGAAAGCACCTGCTGGTCTCCAGAATGTCCACTAGGGGGCGGAGCTGTTGTGAATTCTGTGGTTTTCTGAACTGGTAGGGAATGCTTGTGAAACATTTAGCAAGGTGCGGGCACACCGTCTCCCTCCAAGACTACAACTAATATAATCTCCCAGTGAATCGGCAGGGGCTCATTTTAGGGGTGGGAGATCTGGAGTAAAAAAGGCAGGAGAAACTTAACAACAGCTCTTGCTTCTGAAACCCTCTTTCTTACGTTCAAAGTACTGACTGCCTTTAGTACCGAACACGAGGAAGCATGAGGAACCCTAGTTTGCCCACCTTCACCTTTATATGTGTGATGCTCTGGAAACAAAACCAAGTGAGGAACCAGAACAATGATTCTTTTAGAGAGCCTGCTGTAGCTGTACAGCAAGTGTTTGGAGGTGCGGCAACGGCGGCGGCGGGGGGGGGCATCGGTGTTCCTGGAGGGGGCCATGTTCTAAGACTTTTGGCCAGTTCTCAAGATCAATTGAATCAGCGAGCAAAGGAGAAATGCTTGTTAAAATACCAAACAAATACACACACACACACACACACACACACACACACACACAGAGAGAGAGAGAGAGAGAGAGAGAGAGAGAGAGAGAGAGAGAGAGAGAGAGAGACAGACAGAGACAGAGACAGAGACAGAGAGAGACACACAGAGAGAGACACACAGAGAGAGATTAGAGGTGGGGATGCCGCTCCATGCTAAACCCTGCGCTAACTACCTGCCTTCTGTCCCCAGCACTACGGTGAATAAAGAAAATAGGATTTTCAAAAAGCAGAATAAGGAGGGAATGGAGTCTAAAATACACTGGCACTAAGGTTTCAGCCAACTCTGTCGCAGTCTGTGACATCGACCTCCAGCAGTGCGCAAGGCCTGCGTATTTTTGCTCTTGGTAGCCAGGTGATTCTTTGAGAGCCTTTGACAGGACATCCAATGGAATAACCTGAAACAACCCCGCCCCACAAAGCAGGATGTTAGAGGCCGGGGACATTTGAAGCTTTGCTATGGAGGGGAGTATCAGAACCAGAGGGTACAAACTGTAAGCGTGTGTGTGTGTGTGTGTGTGTGTGTGTGTGTGTGTGTGTGTGTGTGTGTGTGTGTGTGTGTGTGTGTGTGTGCCTGCCTTAAAGCCCAGCAAGCATGGCGTGATTCTTTTTCCTTTGGGAAAGGAAGGAGCTGTTGAAATGACCTAGTTCGACACTTTCAGTTCATAGTTGAAATTATTGTTTAAAAAAAAAAAAAAAACGAAAGGGAGCTGGGATCACTCAGATCTAATCCCAACAAAATATGACCCCCGTTTCATTTCCGAAACCCCGCAGAGACGTTTAAATCCTACCCAGACTTCCCTGTCACAGGCAGAGCGGAAACCAGAAAGGAAACCGGTTACTCGGGAAAGAAAACAGAGTGGATTCCTTTAAATGAAGGAACTGGCATGTTAGAGCACTCAGATTAAATTTAGAGACTGATATCAATTTATTGATAAAATCTAAACTCTAGAGAGCTCGGATGTGAATGCCATCAAAAGCGTGCCCAATCCGTTAAGCAGTAGGTTCTCCTATGAGCCTTCCGGGGCCGGCCCTGTGGACCAGGTTGCAGCTTCGTTGGGGAGACCAGCCCCACTGCGCAAGGGTATGAAGTTGGCAGGGTCAGAGGTGGAGAACATAGATGAAGCACGGGCAGGCAGAGGAGTCTTCAAGGGGGACTGATCTTGGATGCTCAGAGAGAGAGAAATGAGCTGGTGACAGATGGATGGAAAAGGCCCAGGGATGGTCGTAATGGGGGAAGCCACTGTTCCAGCAATACCTCTATCTAAATTGGTGGAGGGAAATTGGGAAGAAAGAGAAGGCCGATTAAAGTCAGGAGATATATGGGTTTAGGGGCAGGTGAATTCCGATACCGGCCTGGGCAGGCGGGGACCAGGTGCAGCCCCTGTAGCCTGCGTGGATCCGCGACAGAAAGAGGGACGAGCTGCGACGCTCTCTCTCCTGCCCACGCGCGGCCACAGGCTCGGACTACTGCAGAGCTATTAGGGTGGAAGGGTTCCTCATGGGCACCAATCCGCCACGCGAGTTGGGGGCGCGTCCTCCGTCACGCCCTCGCCCAGCCCTGCGCTAGCTTCAGGCTGGTCCCCACGCCCCCTAACAGTCCCTCAGCTTCCGCGCGCCTGGCCCGTCCGAGGCCCTCCCTCTCCACTCGCCTCGGTGTATCGATCCTGGTGCCCGGGCTCCGCGCCTCGGGGCGGGTCCCTGCCGCCCGCACCTGCCCCCGGGGGCGGAGCGCAGCGGCGACAGCGAGGCTCCAGCCTCCGCCACACGCCGAGCTAGCGGCGGACCTGCCGCTCACTGCGGTCGGGGTGAAGCTGTCTCTCTTCGCGCCCTCGGTCCCTTGTCACTTCGGACTCGTGTCCCTATCGCGAGGATCTGCAGCCCCGGCGCCATGGAGCCGGCCCTGGGCAGCGAGCGCCGTAGTCCCCCTGGCCCCGGAGTCCCGCGGCCACCACCTCGGGGCCACGCGCCCTCGACTGCGGCCCCCAGCCCGACCCCGGTGAGCTCCTCAGTGCAGTCGGATGAGGAGAGGCAGCCGCGGATCAGTGAGAGCGGCCAGTTCAGCGACGGGCTGGAGGATCGAGGTGAGCTGCCACCGCCCTGGGTCCCTTCCCCTCCACCTCTCGGAAGCCACCTGTCCCCTGTACGCGGGGCCTCTGCGCGGAGAGCAGAGGTGACAGTCCCACCTCTCCGGATCGGTGCGGGCCGGGCAGCAGCACCTCCTGGGACTCCCTTCAGGTTCCAGATCCCGGCGGGTGCCTTGTCCGGGGTCCCCGGGAAAAGTTTGCAGACAGGGTTCTTGGTCGCTTATAGGGGACCTATGGGGGGTCCCTCTTCGTGCTGGGAGACGTAGGTTCTAATGCATCCCGTCCCGCCAGCCCCGCCAGTCACCCAGGGAAACTTCTTTTTGATGGATTAGTAGAGTGGCGCCCCATAGGGTGGCAGCCAGGCTCTCCTTAGCCTCTGCACTCACTCGGGCCCAACACTCCCTGAGGTCCTGGGTCACAGCGGTCACTGCCCCACAGTGTAAGGGTGCTGGCAGAGCGGTTCGGGTTTGGGGGCTCTGGCCACCAACCTGGTCTGCATAGATGCTACCCAAAGCTGATAGATACTTCCCGGAGAACGTGTGTCCAGCTCTCAGAGTCCTTCCCTGGACGCTGGCCTGAGACTGGAGCTCTCCACGAAGGCATCTCCACCTCCCGCCCACAGCCACGTCTCCTTAGGGGGCATACATCGAACGCCAGGGCTCCCTCATTCATCCCGCCTGGCTCTCCTTCTCCATCCTGCCCTCGTGGCCCTCGATTCGGATTCTTTGCATCTACTACACCTTTCCTCTTTCTTGCTGCTTTCGAATTGGACCCCTCGAAAATTATCAACGGTTCCGCTAAAACCGTTGGTGGCGGATTTGGTGTCTCTGCAGCCAGGCCTTTCCCAGGCAGCCGGCTCTGTACACCTCTACTCATTTTTTTTTTTTTTCTTGGAAGCTTTCATCTGTCGACTGTAGAGTGCTTATATTATTTTAGTTCCAGCAGGTTTCTGTCCTATTCTTAGTACCTTGTGCATCTTTATATTCCGGTTTCGTGTTGGGATGCAGGATCTCTTCCTTAGAGATTCCGAACTGTATCGTGTGAAACAGGATGACATGGAAACAGATTTCCCAGAGAAGCGGCAGAGATGCTGTGCGGGAAACTGGAGCTGCACCAGCTTGGAACGAGTTCTGCACCCGTGTTGCAGGTTCATTCCTCGTTCCCACAGAACTAGATGGCCTTGGAGACAGTAGAGTGGGTGGCATCATCAGAAACCCAGAAGAACCTCGTACTAATTCTGGGGTGTGAAAATTACCTTTACCTCGTGATAACTCCTATTGCAAGATTTAAACATTTTGCATTGAAGAAAGACTGATGCCCGGGGTTGGGCTAAATTCTGTAGCATTGCGGGTTATCTGTAAGAGCCGGCCAGTCTTTCCCAACCCCTGCAGAAGGACAGACAAGAAACCCATGCTAGGATGAACTGATATTTATCAATATCTAGAGGCCATGCTCCAGCGTTAAATTACACAAAAACAAAACAAAACCTCTTCTGAATACATTCTTTAGGTTTTCTGTCAGTGTGTCAAATGAACTTCATTTTCTATTATATTGTCTCATGAAAGCATTTGCTGTTCATAAGCCACTGCTGTGTGGACGCTTGCATATCACACACAATCTCTCTGTTAGGATGAATTGTGTCCCCCACAGAACTCAGGGTTCTATGCCATTTTTGAGTTAGCTGAAAGTCGCTGTGACATTTCTTTTGTTCCACCCATTCCTGGCTGCAAAGAGTTAATGATAGATGAAGACTCCAGTTAAACAAATCAGAAGCCTCCTGGGAGGTTGGTTATAATATTTTATATGTTTGTGTTATTTTATCTTTCCTATATCCATTTTTTTCTATCTCTTGGGAATGGTTTGTGGGTTGTGACCTCCTTCCTAGCAGAGACAGGAACCCAGGAAGAGGAAAACTCCCTGGTCTCCAGCTCTACCTGAATGCAGTAGCTTTCTGGTAGGCCTTGTCCCACAGGGTGTGGGGGATGGGTGTTTCTGCTGCATCTTCCATACTATTTTTTGTGTTGACTTCCTTCTGAGTGGTAGAACCCTACTGCAGACCACTTCTTATCCCTATTGGAGCTTTTTTTTTTTCCTTTTTCGCTTTTCTTCCTTCCTTCCTTCATTCCTTCCTTCCTTCTTCTTCTTCTTTTTTTTTTTTAACTACTGGTTTGGGATTTTTGGAGACATTTTCTTTTTAGAGGTGATATGGGCTATTTCTCAGAATCCTGGGATCTCACAATGTCCCAACACTACTGTGACAGTTGATTGAGCCTGTGGTTCAGGAAGCAAGCTAGCACTCTGTGGAACTTCAGGAACACACACACACACACACACACACACACACAGGCCCAACTGATCTTAGTGGTTCCATCTCCCCTTCTTTAATATCCATTTTTCTGTCATTTTGTCCCAAACCTTAGGATACAGCCCCACCTTACGGAGATATAGACTTCATTTAGCACTTTCCTTTAGCTGCCCTTCTAATTAAAACAAATAATGAACAGCAGAAACACCTTTCTGCAGAGAATTAAAGCTCAATGGCCTGGTGTGGTGACTCAGGCCTGGAACTCCAGCACTTGGGAAATAGGAACAGAAGGATCACTGTCAGTTAATGACCAGCCTGGGCTACATACGGAATTCTGGGTCAGTCTTGAGTGCAGAGCGAGACTCAACACAATGACAACAAGACAGCAAAAGTGGATAAACAGAGGAAAAATCAATGACAAGTTGTTCAAACTACTAAGGAAATAACATCTTCACATATATTTGCCTCTGCCTTCCCTCATTAACATATCCCTGGCATTGTCATATGGAATTTAAGTTAGGTTAAAATCTACTTTGGAAGCTGGCTGTGGGCAGAGAGGCTGCAGCACTGCACATGGACCTGAGCTCTGTCTTAGTTTCTGCTGGGCTGGCCTGCCTGGCTCCCACTTGTGATAGGCTGCTGTCTGAACTGTCACGCTGCCTCCACATTCCTGTGGCTTGTGAGTGTGTTAGCATCTGTCCTGGATGCAGAAGAGCCCACACAGAGACCAGTCATTTCTGAGCCCTTGTGGGTCATCGTGTTCTACTTCCTTTAGGGGGCATAGAAAATGCCCATTCTTGGCATCAGCATGCAGGCAACTATGCATGTATATGTTATTTGTGTGTGGGTGCCCATGTGTAGAGGGCAGAGATAACTTCAAGTGTCATTCCTCAAGTGCTATTACCTTATTTTGGGAACAGATTCTCTCCCTGATCCGGAACTCGTTCATTCCACTATCTGGCCAGTGAGCTTCCAGGGACCCAAGCATGACCACCATTCCTGGATTTTTATGTAGTTTCTGGAGCTTGAATTCAGGTTCTCATGTTTGTTCGGCAAATACTTTACCACTAAGCCACTCCTGAGCCCCCCAGCTGCATTTTTAGAAAGGAAATGAAGAGATAAGCACAGTGGAGTTGAAAGAGAAAAGTCCTTCCTCTTTTGAAGTGTTTCCATTACAACGACTTCATATTTTCCCCCCCTCCTCAACTTTACAGTCTCCCAGGGGAGCCACAAGGAAGGTCAGTCAGATCTGGGGAAAGACTTTCAGTCCTAGCTCAGAAAACCCAGAAACCATGGTAGCAGTAGTCCAGGCCCCTATGGTGTCCACTTGACTCTCCAGCAGGAGTGCTGGTCCTGGTTGGGGGCCAGAGGAGGAAGCACTTACAGGCAGGCTTGGTCAGGGCCAGGTGTGCTGGTGAAACCAGCCAGCTCTGGAAGAAATAATGCTGCACAGCAGAATGGGCAGGATGTACCTAGTAATGACTGTTCTCTGTGGAAAAGTAAACCAGCTTCTTAAAGGCATCATGTTTTTGTCCCCACTGGACAAACCTCTTGAAATGGGTGCTGTCAGAACGCCTGGCAAATGAACCATTCATTTAAGCTGCTACTTAAGTAGTTTCACTTCTCCTGAAACCAATGGACCAGGAAGAAAGCATGCACATCCATGTGTATGTGTGGTGTGTTTGTGTGTGTGTGTGTGTGTGTGTGTGTGTGTGTGTGTGTGTGTGTGTGTGTGTGTGTGCATAGGTCAGAGGTCCTGTCCAGTATCTTTCTTGATTGCTCTCCACCATATTTGTTTTTCTGTAAAGTATGTCACCTTAAAATTTCTTTTTACACCTGAGCTGGTGGTGGTAGGTGCAGCACACACCTTTAATCCTAGCATTTAGAAGGCATAGAAAAAGGGGATCTCAGTGAGTTCAAGGCCAGCCTGGTCTACAGAGTGAGTTCCAGGACAGCCAGAGCTGTTACACAGAGAAACCCAGTTTCAGAAAACTGAAAAATAAAATTCTTTAAAAATTTTACTCCATCCCATTTTTTTTAAACACTAGTTTTAGAGTCCTTTATTTTTTTAAGAAATTTCAAATTAGAATATAATTACATAGTTTTCCCCTTTCCCTTTCCTCCCCCTAAGCCTTCCCATGAACAACTCTCCTTGTTCTCTCTTACATTCATGATCTATTTCCTTCATTGTTACTATGTATAAGCACAACTACTCAGTCTGTATAGTGTTACTTGAAAGTATGATTTCGGGGCTGATTAATTGGTAACCTGTTTTTGGACTCCCTCGAGAGACTATTTCTCCTGTTCTCAGTGTTCCTCAGTTGCCCGAGGTTCTTTGTCTAGGGTTGAGACCCCATATCACTCCCCCCTCCCATGCGAGCATGCCTGTTCTTGTCATCCTTGCTGAGATCTTGTTTAGGCAGCCATGTTGATGAGACTTCATGGATGTAGCTTTTCTGACATTTGTGGGAGATGAAATCTGACTCCACCTTGTTTTTCAAGACAGGGTCTCTCACTGAACTTGGAGTTGCCTTTTCAGCTAGACTGACTAGCCAACAAGTCCCATGACCCTCCTGCTTCCACCTCCCCAGTATTATGGTTACAGGTATGCCTCTATGTCTGTCTTTTATGTGGGCTCCTGGGCTCCGCACCCAGGTCCTCAGCCTTGCACAGCAAGCACCCTACCCACTGAACCATCCGACTGGATAGATTTTTTTTTTTTAACTCATCTGGGAAAAGGGAAGGGAGTTTTCAGAGGTATATGGGGCCTGTTTATTCTAGGTTACAGCTTTCCTTGGACACAAGAGTGATTGCAGTTAGAGGTAAAAATGAGATTTTTTTCCCCTAGAGCCTAGGAAGAAACAGAGAACTGTGATGTCAAGTTATCATTCGAAGGCACCACTACCTACAGCAGAATCTCTCAAAACAAGACATCTCTCTTCTTCCCATTCAAGTGCACTTATTTATTTACTATTTGGAGACAGAGTCTCATGTAGCCTAGGCTGTCCTCTATCTCACTGTATAGCTGAGGATGAACTTGAACTCCTAATCTACCTCCAGGCCAGAGGGCTGGGATCTCAGGTGTGTACCACCATGTCCATCTTGGTGCTGGGACTAGAACCTGGCTTTGTGTGTGGTAGGCAAACACTGTCCCTACTGAGCTACAACTGCAGCCCCATTTCTGAATTAACAAAGGAAGTTTGAGGATAGTTTCCCAGTGCAATGGTGAAGATGGGGCTGATAATTCATGCTTGCTTTCTCATTTACCCTCTGGTCCTGTATTAGCGCCCTTCCCCACCTGGTTTTACTTACTCTGATGTCTACTGGACTGCCTGCTCATAAAACACCTGTCTCCAAAGTCATGCTTGCTTTGAGGTCTGTTCAGGATGACTGGACTGAGGTAGTTCAACTGGGCCTTTGCTATAATTGTGTGTGTGTGTGTGTGTGTGTGTGTGTGTGTGTGTGTGTGTGTGTGTGTTGGGGCATGGTGTCTCTATTATATAGCTCTGGTTGTCCTGGAACACATCATGTAGACCAGGTTGGTCTTGAACTCACAAAGATTGGCTTGCCTCTGCCTCCTGAGCTCTGGGGCTAACAGGATACAATTTTGGGCAGTGGTGGAGCTCAGAAAATGATTCCCCAAAGCATGCTACTTTGACCTGCTGGGAACTCTGATCTGAATGTTTCTAGAAGGCCTTAGAATCAAAGCCTACTCTCGTCCTTTGACTTCCTGTCCCCTTTGCACCCCAAGGATCACCATAGGAACTAGAATTCCAGGCTGGGGAGATGGTTTGCTTGTTAAGGTGCTTGCCTTGCAAGCAAAAGGAACTGAGTTGTACCTCCAGAACTCATGTTAAAACATGCTGGGTGTGGTGGCACATGCTTGTAACCCCAACAATGAAGAGGTGGAGACAGGGACATTCCTGGGGTTCATGGGCCAGCTAGCCTAATAGGTGAGCTCCAAGCTGACTGAGAGACGCTGTCACAAAATATGTGGCAGATGGTATCTGAGGAACAACACCTAAGGTTAACCTCTGACCTCCAAATGCGAGTATATACATGTGAATATGAATCCACACACACCAGCATACACACACACACACACACACACACACACTAAAAACTCCTAAATATTAAAAAAATAGGAAACTCCAACCCCCTTCACTCAAAGATAACCATAAGCCCAAGAATTATTGTCTTGTACACCACCCCACAAGTGTAGGAGCTGGACACAGAGAAACTCTCTGACTGCCCTTGTCTAATAGTGAATCAATCAAAAGACCTCATTCTGGAAGGGGCTCTGTCCCAACACTTACCACGTTGGTGTCATACAGGGAACACCAAGACTTGAAGAAGACAGGTCTTGTTGAGTTTCTCTGCTTCATTCATCTCTTATCTAATCTCATCTCCACAGGGATATGCATTTTTCATTGAATCTGAGCATAAAAATAGCTCTCTTTGGCTTTTGGGGCTTTATTTCTGAAGCCTTCTATGTCTCACAGGATCCATCTCTCTTTCTCTCTCTCTTCATCCCTCCTCTCTCCCTCCCCTTCCCACTTCTTCCTTCTTCTCTTTCCTCTCCCTCTTCCCCTCCTTCCTTCTCACCTCTTCTTCCATCTTTCCCTCCCTAACTTTTGGTCTTACTAATTTTTGAGACAGAGTCTCAGCTGTACTCAAACTCCCTATGTATTTGAAGATGACTTCCACCCAAGTGTGGGGTCATTCATCACGATGTCTAGTTATACAATGCTATGAATGGAACCCAGGGCTTCAAACATGCTAGGCAAGTACTCTACTGACTGAGCTACATGTCTAACCCATTACATAGATCTTCATTTTAATACATTTGTTACCAGCCTTTACATTTTTTCTCCTGTTAATCTGTCTTGTAGGTGTATCAGTCATGACCCTAATTATAGAGATAGAATAGTCTCCTGTCCTTTCTGCTCCTATAGTGGTGGTCAGTCCGATAAATGGATGGTGATCATGTGTGGTGCACAGTCTCACACTGTGACATTTTACAAATGGTGCCTAAGCTTTACCTCCCTAGTCATCATTGTTTACAGCTAGTGTGATGAGGCTGTCAAATCTCTGAAAGATACACTGTGAAGCCAGAGCTGGCACAATTGGCTTTTATTTGTATAAGATACAAGGCTGATATTTTGGTTCTCTGGTAACTAAAAAAGAGCACATACAATTCTTCTTCTTCTTCTTCTTCTTCTTCTTCTTCTTCTTCTTCTTCTTCTTCTTCTTCTTCTTCTTCTTCTTCTTCTCCCTCCTCCTCCTTATCCTCCTCCTCTTTTTGGTTTGTCTGAGGCAGGGTTTCTCTGTGTAGCCCTGGCTGTCCTGGAACTGTAGATCAGGCTGGCCTCAATGAACTCAGAGATCTGCCTCCCAAGTGCTGGGATTAAAGACATGTGTCACCACTGCCTAGTCACAATTTTATTCTTTTTAAAGATACTGTTATTATTTATGGTATGTGTATATGTCTGCATATGAGGAGGACAGAAGGGCAGATCCCCTGGAACTGGAGTTATAGGCAGTTGTGAGCTGCTTGATATGGGTGTTGGGAGTCAAACTTTGGTCCTCTGTAAGAGCAGTATGTGCTCTTAACCACTTCTCCAGACCCTACAATTTAATTATCAAGGGATACAAAAGAAGTACAAATCAACCTGGAGATGTTGATGTGGGCATCACTGGTGGGTTGTCACAGATTCCTGCTCTTGCCAAGGATTCCTTCTGTGCAAAGCATAGGAGATAAAGAAAACCTGTTGTGCGTGAAGCCTTCCTAGGAAGCTAGCTCTGGCTTTAGCAATTTCACTGTCCTTTCATATTCTGAAAGTATGGGTATTTATGTGCATACCTATGTGGCTGTAGTTTAATCTCAGAAGTCCTTCCCTGGGAATGCTATGCGCCACGAGACAGAGTCTCTCACTGGCCTGGAACTCACCAAGTAGGATGTACTGGCTGAGGAGTGAGTGATCTGCTTGTCCCTGTTTCTGAAGTGCTGGGATTACATGCATGTATTCCCATGCCATCTATTTCACAGGGATTCTGGGGAAACAAACTCAGGACCTCATGCTTGTATGGCAAACAGTTTATTGAATGAACTGTCTCCTAGGTGCCTGAGAGTTTTAAAATTTTTAATTAATTGATTAGTGAATCAGTTATTTGCTTAATGTGTGCTTCAATACAAAGGAAGGAGAAAAAAATGCTGCATAATCTGGGCCTCACGGCTACTGGCTGCCTAGGCGTCCAGGGAGGGCATTTGTACAGTCTGCGATTCCTTGGTTCACATATATCCGACATTGCTATTGGGACTGTGCTAGTGGATCAATGCTCACATCTGAGGAGCCCAAACACCTAATTAGTTACTACAGTCTTTTCCTAATGGAAGGGCTTTGTTGGGATGAGGAAATTCTATTGAGCCAAGTGACTTAGTGCAGAGGATGAAGAATGGCATGGGGTGACCTCAGGAAGTGGTGAAGTATGTGGAGCTCTTCTAACTCGGAGAACTTCTGTCGCCCTGTGGAAACACTTACCCGATACTGCTGGGGCCTGTGGTTTCATAAGGGATGCCAGAACACTTGGTAATTTGTTTTGTTTTGTTTTTAATGTGCAATCTCCTACTTGTAGAAATGAAGTGTGGGCCAGACAAAACACATCTTGGCCCACAGGCTGTGGGTTTGCAGTCTGTGGATGGGCTGCTGTAGCTCTGGCTGTGTGTTCTGGTGTATGAAAATGCCTCATTCCCTTTCCTCCCTGTTTCTACCAGGTTTACTAGAAAGCAGCACCCGGCTGAAACCTCATGAAGCCCAGAACTACAGGAAGAAGGCATTGTGGGTATCCTGGTTCTCCATTATTGTCACCCTGGCCCTGGCAGTGGCCGCCTTCAGTGAGTATCAGGGAATCTTGCCAATCAATACTCGACCAGTTGCCTGACTTTCCCTCTAACCCCTGTGGGATATGCTTTGCTTTTAGTTGACTGTTATTGATGAGTAAAAAAATTTTATATGGTTGGATAGTCAGGGTACTCATGAATTAGTAAAATGGCTTCACTTCTCTGCAGAGGGAAGAGTTATGAAAAAGAAATGGAGAGAAATAACCGAGAGCTTCAGTCTCATCAGTATTCAGGTTTGTGGAAGTGGATTCTGGCTGGCATCAACCGAATAGTGAAAATAGTCTCTTGGCAGATGCCTTCAGCTCAGGCTGACATGACAAATACACATCCCGGAGATTTGGATTTTGAGCCTAATGCAACTAGATGAGTGCAATATTGCAGCAAGCTCTCTCCTTTTCCTCTTGATTGTGTCTTGAGCAAGGTCAGGAATAAACTCATATGTACAATTTTAATGAAAGGAATTCTCTTATGGTTTAGTGCACTAAAATAAAATAATTTCTTACAATTTTGAGGTGCTATGAAAATGGAACAACTTCTGTCTGTAGATGATCTTGTTTGGGGATTTGGAATTTCTATGGTGGGTTTTCTCCATTGGACACTCGCAGCTTATGAAACAGGCATGTGCTATTTATTCTTTTTAATTGTGCAATGATTCGAAAGCCTAAGCAGCAAGCTATGGCTCAACCTTGATAGGAATTGTACTTTTATTTTTTTAATTCTCCTTTTTTTATGGTGGGGAAAAAGGGAATGTGTTTTCATAAATTTTGTGATGAAAAGAAAGATCTGTGCTCTATGTGCTAAAGCATCCTACAAGGTGCTTCAGGGAGGAGGAAAAAGGACCATGGTCATTAGGTGACATGGCTGTGTGCAAGTTGTTTAAAATTCTCTTCTGCTGCCGTTGATGGTTCTGCTGGAAGTTGGGGCTGGATCCCAAGGGGACAGGAATTAGAATTTGACCAAATGCTCCTTTCAGAATTCAGCATATATTATTAGAGACAATTTATATTGTAAACAATGTACAATAGCCTGGCTCAAAAAAGCCAAATAGTCCAAATACAGAAATAATATATTTCAGGGAATAAACATTTATCAGTGAGCCAGAAATCTAATCAGGAAGAACTCTGACTTTTGAGAATATAATAGCTTCTCTCTCTCTCTCTGCCTCCCCCTTTTTAATACTGAGACCAAAATAACAAGGCAATGGATGTCCCTTGAGGGCAATTTGGTTGTTGTGGCTGGTAGGGGGACTGGAGATCAGACATGGTAATTTACATATGTGAAGAAAGAGGAATGGGATGAAGGGGGGTCATTTACAGATAGAATAATAGCTCCTCAGGCATGGCCGTGTGCCCCATAAACCTGTTAGGGTGGGGCATGGTCCTCTGAGTGTTTGAATGAGGGCCTGAGCATGAGGCTGTGAGTGAGTTTTTCCTTTGGAATAACAGTGTTACATGTGATGTGCTTAAGCCATGTAGTAGGAAAAAATAGGAAGAAAATTTGACTTCATTTGTCAGGTCGATTATTCTAGAAACAATCCATTTTCTTCGATGAGGCTAGGGCACAGGTTTTTGGAATAGTTTCTTCTTCTTTTTCTTTTTCTTGTTTTTTCTTCTTTGTTTGTTTTTGTTTTTTGTTTTGTTTTTCGAGACGGGGCTTCTCTGTGGCTTTGGAGGCTGTCCTGGAACTCGCTCTTGTAGACCAGGCTGGTCTCGAACTCACAAAGATCCACCTGCCTCTGCCTTCAGAGTGCTGGGATTAAAGGCTGCACCACCACTGCCCAGCTTCCTCTTCTTCTGAAAGCCATAGCACTCCTTTATCACAGAACTATTTAACTTAAATCCTTTGCAGCTGCAGTTGTGGGACATGGATACTGAATTCAGGAACTCAGCTCTTCTGCAAGAGCAGCAGCAGCAAGTGTTCTTAACCAGTGGCCATCTCTCCAGTCTCCTTTATCTTCTTGCCAATCACATGTGGATGTTTCTGTATTGTTTGCCATGACTGTTATGTTCTATAAGCCTTTCATTTCATTAGTGAGTTGCTTCTAACTGCTTCTGATTTAGTTACATCCTAAAACATAGAAGATAAATCATATTTTGCTCCATTTAAACTAGAGTGGCTTCAGTGTGTGTGTGTGTAGGTGCATGCCTATGTTGCGGCAGAGGTCAAGGGGATGTCTGGTGTCCTGCTCTCTCTTTCACCACTTTTTGATACCTTTGAGACAGGGTTTCTCACTGAACCTGAAGCTAGACTGGCAGCCAGCAAATCCTTGAAATTCCCATCACAGCTTTCTACTGTACTGGGGTTACAGGCACTTGGAGCTACACTTAGCTTTTTATGTGGGTGTTGGGGATTCAAACTAATGTCCTCATGCTTGCACAGCAAGCACTTTATTGACCCAGCCAACTCCCCTATGAACTCTTTTTGATAACACTTGGTGAGATAATGATTTGGACGTGCTGAAGCATCAATATGAAACTATGGTAATACATCTTGGAATATTTCAGAGGGAAGTCCTAGTTTGATTTTAAAATATATTCAGCATATAATGGGGAGACAGTGTGGAACATGCAATCTTCTTATGAACGAATGTGAAAACAGATCTGTTGTGATAATGAGGCCAGAGAGAGAGAATAAAAGCTCAGCTTCAAAACTCAGGGTTTTGACAACATTGGTGTCTTTGTTAAGATGTCTGGGGAAAATGTATTTCTGACTTTGTTTTTGAGATTTGAGTACATTAATTTTTAGGGACTGATTACCTGACTATTTTGTGGGAAATGAAGATATGTTGGAAATAATATCAAGGAAAAAATCTTTTTCTACGATGGTTTCAAGTTTCTTTTTACTGATGTGATCAGGTACTCTGAACAAAGCAACTTAAGGGAGAAAGTGGTTATTTGGCTGCTGGTTCCAGGGTATAGTCCATCAGTGGCAGGAGCTTAAGGTAACTGGTCTTGTTGCATCCACAGTCAAGAATCAAGGCCACACCAAGGTTCCCACTTAGCTCCTTTTCTCCAGTTTATTCAGTGTAGCATCCCTACTGAGGGAATGATGTGGGCAGGTCTTCCCACTTCAGTTAGCACAATCAAGATAATTGTGCTCTCCCAGGCAAGTCCAGAGGCTGGTTCTCCTGGTGGATCTGGATTCTCTCAAGTTGACAATTAACACCAACCTCCTCAGATACATAGCTCCATTAAAACAAAGCAACAACCTCATACTAAATAACAAAGACCCCCAAAACACAAGTACTCCAAACCAAGATCTTAGAATCTGAGTCTGCCGCCCCATGTTAAAAACAAACAAGTTGGGTGTGGTGGTGCACATTTGTAATCTCGGTGCTAGGGAGGTGGGGACAGACAGACTCCTGGGGTCTCCTTGGCTGGCCAGTCTAGCCTAATTGGTGAGCTTCAGGCTAGGGCAAGATCCTGTCTCAAAAACAAAACAAAACAAAACAAAACAAAAAAACAAAATGGAGTCGGACATGGTGGTGCATTTGGGAGGCAGAGGAAAGTGGATCTCTGTGAGTTTGAGGCCACTCTACATAGCAAGCTCCAGGCCAGAAAAAGAAGCTACATAGTGAGGCACCTGTCTCAAGAAGAGACAAACAGGTGCTTGGGGAATGATATCTGCAGTTGTTTTTTGTTCTCCACACACAGCACATACGTGCCTCTACACATACACAATCTCACATTGGGACCCACAAAACATGGAAGTGCAGTAGCAGACTTCAGAACGAGGAAAGCAAATCTCTGAAAGGAGTTCTTTCTTTCTTTCTTTCTTTTTAAATGTGGGGTTATTTTTTTTAAAAAACATGCCTGCACATGTGTCTGTGTTATCATGAGCATGCCTGGTGCCCAAAGCCAGAAGAAGGTATATTGGATACCCTGGAGCTGGAGTTACAGACAGTTGTGAGCTACCATGTGGGTGCTAAGAATTAAACCCAGGTCCTCTGGAAGAGCAGCCACTAAGACATCTTTCCAGCTCCAAACCTGAGAATTTTTAAAAAATAATTTATTTTTATTTTATTTGGATTGGTGTTTTTTGGACATGTAAGTCTGTGTAAGGGTGTCATGACTTGTAGCTACAGACAGTTGTGAGTTGCCACATGGGTGCTGGGAATTGAACCCGGGTCTTCTGGAAGAGCAGTCAGTGCTCTCAACCACTGAGCCATCTCTCTGGTCCCATACCTGAGAATTTTAATCTATTTGATTTTAAACTCTTGACCTTCAAGCATGGTAGTATAATGTGTATGTATCCTTTTAGAAAGCTTTTCCATTTATTTATCATGTTTGTGCATGTGTGTATCATGTGTGGGATTTGGAGGGCAACTTCAGATGTCTATTCTCTCCTCCCATATGGACTCAAGGAACTAAACTCAGGTCCTCAGGCTTGGTGGCAGGCCCCTTTACCAGCTGAGTCATCTTGAAGCCCACATCCTTTTTTATATATTTTAATTTTTATATATTTTAATAATATTAAAATTCTATATTTTAAGGGTAACAGAAGTGAGATAGATAAAAGATCACATGTCTTGTCTGTTATTGTTTTGTTTAAAAAGAAGAAAAGAGAAATTGCTGAGACAGACATATTGACTATAAGTTTATTATAAGGCCCGGCAGAATGGGGAGACTAAGAGGAGGAACAGGGTAAATGGCTGACCGCTACGGCCAGTCGCCATCGAGAGACAGAGCAAGAGCATAGGTGGGGGACAGAGTAGCACAGAGAGCGGGACAGAGAGCAGGACAGAGAACGGGAACAGAGAGCACAGAGAAACAGAGAGACAGAGGAACAGAGAGACAGAGGAACAGAGAGCGTAAAGGGGCAGGGACTTATCTTTTAAAGGGGTCCTCTGCACCTGTGTGTAGACTTAGTTCCCATGGAACCTTGGGCTGACCAGGGTACTGCCTGTTTCACCAGGTAACAGGGGCAGGCCAGCATAATGCCTGAACCTTTCATTGTCTGTATTAGAAAAGTCTGGAACTTCCCAAGGTGTCCTCTTACTCCAGTGGATGCATGGTTAGACAGAAAAGAACCAAGACAACTTATGGGACATGGAACACACATCTGTATTCCTAGCACTGTGAGGCTGAAGAGTTTGAGGTCAGCTTATGCTATATAAGTGAGACCTTGTCTCAAAATAAATAAATAAATAAATAAATAAATAAATAAATAAAAATAAAAAAGAAGAGGAGAGAAGGAAAGAAGAAAGGAAGGTGTCTGAAAGTCCCCAGGGGCTTCCTGGATTCTAAGAGTAAATATGAGTGCTTAGAATGTTATTTATTTATATTTATTTATTTATTTATTTATTTTTGAGACAGGGTTTCCCTGTGTAGCTCTGACTGTTCTGTAGACCAGGTTGGCCTTGAACTCATAGCAATCTTCCTGCCTTTGCTTCCTGAGTGGTGGGAATCCAAACTGGCCTGACCTGGGACCTTTTGAACTTCAGCAGGACTGGAGCCATTCTTTGGTCTAGCTTGGAATTACTGGACACAATACTTCTCAGAGTCCTCCCCAGCTGTGTGGCCTCACCACCTAGAAGTGGCGTATGGTGGTCCTGGCAGGAATAACAATGGTCTAAAGAGAATTTGTGCCCCTCCTTTTTGGTTATTTGAAATCATGCACCCCAAGAAATTGGAATTTGCCCAGGAATCTCCTTCTAGAGAGGGAAAAGAGCTGGAATCTGGTGCCAACTGGAGGAGGGGCTTGTTCCCTAGAAAGAGATTTCTTTCACACAGCTCAGGCCATGTTGCAGGACTGGAGGCAGACTGTCATGGTATTAAGGGGCAGGACCACACCTTGACCAGGACTGTTTAGCTGTGCATATTTCTTGCCTTCTCTTTGCCCTTAACCCTCATGTCGGTACTCTGAAGATGGTCTTGGCGTCAGTGGATGTCTTGTTGCCTTTTCTAATGTGGCTATGTTGAGTAATTTGCGCTTTCTGTTTCTCACTATCATTTGTTTAATTGGCCTGCCTAGGATGAGTAGCTGAATGCAGCTTGTTAAGGCTACCAAGGCCCAGGCTTTGACCCTAACAACACTGCTGACAGAGATCCCCTTGTGTGCTGATTTTCTCCTTTGGGTCCACCTTTCTCTCAGGCTATGTGGTTTGTGAAGCTCCAGTGTGTGTGTGCCTCTGCCCCCAAGGGCTTCTTCTACTGAAATATTTCCTGACCCAAACAAAGTCTTCAGCATCCAGCGCAGATTCTGCAGGTGGATAATTCTGCTGGATTTGCTGGCCTTCTATTTATTTTTATTAAAAAGAGAAGTCTGTGTACACGAGCCTAGAGCAGAGGTTCTGAACCTTCCTAATGCTGCGAGCCTTCAGTACAGTTCCTCATGTTGTGGTGACCCCAACCTAAAAATTATTTTGTTGCTGTTTCATAACTGTAATTTTGATATTTAAATATCTGATATTTGATGTGTCCCCTATGGGGTGGGGGGGTTGTGACCCACAGAACAGAACCACTCGCCTAGAGGTCTCTGGTGCCTCTTTCCTGTCCATCTTTCTCTTCCATGCATTCTGACCTGTATGTTGTCTCCTCCTTGGTGATCTTCTAAACGGTATGAGCTTCTTCATCACAGGGACAGCCTCCAAGTGGAGCATTTGCCTGCCGCTGACCTGGGCCACGAGGCTGTTCAGGGGGATGTGGGCAGGAAGTCTCGAGCCACATCCTGGGGGTGTTGGTGGGATAACTTTCCCCTGTCAATGTGTTCTGTGAATGATAACTACAGAGGCTGCGTCAGGGAGGTGGAAACGGAAGTGAGAACCAGGCAGAAACTGGCTTTGGGAACTTGGCCCGGAAAGCTTTCCGCCTCTGGGCTCTTCCTTCCCTGCCTCGTGGTCATGACATCAGAGATGCTCAGGCTACCCTCTGAGCTGCTGGCCCTGGAAGCTCAAGAAAGCAGAGCAGCATTTTAGTCTGACCGTGTCCCTGTGAGGCCTGCCTCTTAGTTCCTGTTTGGACTGGTCTTTGCTCATCCCCCAGCTTATGGGGATTGCAGTCCACAGGTACTTCTGTGGTCCCCAGACCCACAAGCTTGCTCTTCTCTTTCTCTTAGATGCCTTGCTTCCTGACTTCTAGCCATTTTATTTCATTATACTATATCTTATTTAGGTCCATTTGATTTACTTTTTGTTTAGTGTGTGTGTGTGTGTGTGTGTGTGTGTGTGTGTGTGTGTGTGTGTGGTGCTTGGGTTCTTGTGCACAAGTGTGCACTGTGCAGTGCTGGTGTCTTCCCCAATCATTCTCTGCTTGATTTTTATTAATGTTACATTATTTGTTGTAGTCTTTTTTCTGAACCTGGATCTCACTGATTTGACTTGGCTGGATGGCCAATGTGTTCCAGTGATCCTTCCCCAACACTGGGATCTAATGTGGATGCTGAGGATGCCACCTGGTATTCTTCATGGTGGTCCAGTAGGCACTTTATGGACAAAGTCATCTCCTCATCTCTATTTTATTTTATACAGACTCTAACTATGTAGCTCAAGCTGACTCAAAATTCTCTTTCTCTGCCTCAGCGCTGGGTTACAGGTGCACACTTTAACAGCGGTTTTCTCACCAAATTTCATCTAATCTTTAAAATAAGAATAAAAAGGTCACCTTTTCTAGGAAGCCTTCCAAGGCCCTCCAGAATGATGTAAATGTTCCTCCCCTATGGACACTGAAGATGTGACATGTCACAAAGCACTTGAATCACAGCAGTATTGCTTCAGTGATCATCCACACTCCTCAGAACTGGCTCCCTGGCTTTTCTAGTCTCTATTTCTGGTCCCTAACACAGTTCACCTGGAAATGTTGGTTGCAGTGAATTTTGACATGTCCCTGCTGAGGTCACCATGGACACTGGATCAAGAGTGTGTTTTAAGTGAGGATTCCAGACAAAGGAATGGTGGCTTGCTTAGGTGCAAGGGAGCTAAAACCGAGAAGCTGCACCATGGGCTTTGTTACTGTGTAAGTGGCTAGTTTCAGCCTCCCCACCCCTCCCCCACTCTTTCCTTCCTCCTCTGGGACAGAAGACTCCAGCCTTCCAACCATTGAGGGAGACAGGCCTCCACTGCTGTTAGGATCATGCATCTTCTCTCCAGCTCCCAGCTCACAAAGAGCTGCTGTTTGCAGCCAGGAGTGGAGGAGGGGTTTCAGCAGCTGCCTGCCTGTCCGGCCTCCATTCTCAGTGCTTTCTGCACACAGCCTTAATTAAAGTGTGGCCAGTGTGCATCAGCACACGGGCCAAAGATACACCAGGGAGCTGAGTGGTGCGCTCTCGGCTGTACTTAACCATGGCAGGCCTGTCCTAGGCTCCGTGCTCAGGTCTGGAGGGGAGGAGCTGCCTTGAGAGATGGGTGAGGGCTGATTTGGCTGCCTCCCTGTATAGGAGCATTGTGTTTGGTAGCCAGCTTGAAGAGAAAGGTTTTCTCCTCTGCCTACTGCACCGGTTGTGACTTGGGCCTCTGAGAACAGCCCCTTTAAGGTGAATTTCAGGTGCAGCTCCTGAACAGGATGTGACCTCACAGGGTCCTGGGCTGGGTTCTGGGATGCAAGGACTTCTGGCAAAAGCAGATGAAGAGAGAGAGAGAGAGAAAGAGAGAGAGAGAGAGAGAGAGAGAGAGAGAGAGAGAGAGAGAGAGAAACTCTTTCTAGACTTAGCAAAGAAGGGTATGGGGCTAAAGATGTGGATTGAATTCTTGCCTAACTTTAGGAAGCCCTAGGTTCAAGTCCCAGCACACCATAGAGAAAGACAGGAGTGTCTGAGGTCAAGGACATCCTCAAGCTACACAATGACTTTGAGACCCTTTTGAAAAACTGAAGGGGTGCTGGAGAGACTCAGTGCTTCAGAGTGGATCCGAGTTCAGTTCCCAGCATCCCTGACAGGTGGCTCACAACCACTTGTTACCCGCTTCAGGGGATTTGGCATCTTCTGGCTTCTTTAGCACCTGCACATATGTCACAGACACACATACATACACATAAGAAAAACAAAAAAGCCCAAAAACAACCTAAAAAAAGAAAAAGGAAAGAAAGAAAACCAAAGGGGGAAATGTTTGTCTTAGCATCTTTGCTTGTTATGATAAAATGCTCTGACAAAAGCAAGTTAAGGAGTGAAGAGTTCATTCTGGCCACAGTTAAGGGTATGGCCCATCACAGCATGGAAGTCACACTGGCAGGAACTTGAAGCAGCTGGTCACATTGTATCCAGAATCAAGGCAGAGAGAGTGATGACTGACTGCCAGTGGTTAGCTCGATTTCTCCATTTTATACAGCCCAGGACCCCCTGGCTAGGAAAGGGTCCCATCTACAATTAATATGGGTCTTCCCACATCAGTTAATGCAACCAATAAATCCTCTCCAGATGTGCTCATAGGCCCATCTCGTAGGTGATTCTAGATTCCGTCCACTTGACAGCTAACACAGTCAGGCAGCTCTCCATCCCTGACTGTCATCCATGCCCAATGGCTGTCCCTCCTTCCTGCTTGTGACTGTGCTCCTCCATTCCTTAGTGAGTGTCCACCAGGAGGACACCACTCAGGACATAAAGACGTAGAGCTGCGTGTCCCCAGAAGAGCTCAGGTCTAAGTAGGTAGACGATGACAGGCACTGAAGTAGAAGAGAACTCTACCCAGCTCAGGGAAAGGCCTTGCTATCCTAGTCATGCATGGCATGTTTAGCTGTTTGTCCCTGTGACATAGTATTGTCGTCTACAAACTTTACACTTGAGAATTGCACAATTGAGTCCCAAAATATTGCACAGGGTATTTCCTAATGTTTTAGGTAACTTTGTGTTGGGCTGTATTCATAGTTGTGTTGTAGCCCATGGGCTGTGTTTTGTTACATGAATACTGGGATCTGAACTCTGGTCCTCAGACTGAGCAGCTGGTTGCCTTTTTCTTGCAGAATGTTTTTATTTTGTCTGGATTTAATGTCTCTTTATTAACATTTGCTTCTCTTTATATGTGTCTGCTTGTGTGAGGGGCAAGCACACATGACTGCTGCTTTCAAGGAGACCAGCTTCTCGCCTTATTCCTCAGGTGCTGGGAATGAATGTGAACGCACCTCAGTGACATGCAGTCCTTTGGATAGACACCAGGAGTGGCACAGCCAGGTCGTGGCATAAAGGCTTTTTAACCCACTCAGTATGTATATACCACTCAGTTTAGCTATAAGCAGACTAAAGCAATACATCTGTGCACTAGAAAATACATTTACAAAGCATTCCCTCATGTGTGGCTGAGGAAATGTACAAGATTGTGTGTGTGTGTTTGTGTGTGTGTGTGAAGAAGCCAGAGACTGGCTCCAGTATCTTTCCGTATCACTCTCCACTTTATTATTACTGGTTTTTAGGGGTGGGGTTGGGGTGGTGATGGGGTCTCTCCCAGAACCTAGGCTGCTGTTTAGTCTAGATTGGCTGTCTTTGCCTCCTGAAGACACACTACCAGCCCAGCTTCATGTAGGTGTTGGGGATCCTGCTTCAAGTCCTCATACTAGCACAACAAGGGCATTCCTCTCTGAACCATCTGTCCCTCCCTGGCTCTTTAGTTTGTGAAAGCAAAAGCTAGGAAGGAGACAGCTGCATTAGCAGGAAACCTGAGCCATCCCTCCTGCCTTCAAACAATGCAGCTATACTTAGCTGCAGCTTTTGGCTTTATCAGGCCCCACGTACCCTTTTTATAACAAGTATTTTAATATTCCAATTTTACTATCTTAAAATGAACTTCCGTTTATACATATCACCGATAAATATAGGATAATAGAGAAAAAAAGGCAATTTTTGAAAAGCAGGTGCATATTTAAGTTTATAAATGTTTAGAGTGTTGATGCTGATGGAGACAAGTGAGTTAAAACTATATAGGGTAAGCCAGGTGTGGTGTTGCACACCTTTAATCCCAGTATTTGGGAGGCAGAGGCAGGCAGATCTTTGTGTGTTTGAGGTCAGCCTGGTCTACAGACAGAGTGAGTTCTAGGACAGCCAGGGCTGTTGCACAAAGAAGCCCTGCTTCAACCCTTCCTATCCCTCAAAACCCCCAAAACAACAACATCAAAAACCAAGGTACATAAATGTAAGTTTGGAATTAAGAGAGGGAGAGGAAGAGTCATACCAAATTTTCAATGTTTTCCTTTGTGGCATGGTAAAGAAATATGTTTGTGTGCAATGGACATGGAACATCAGGAATGTGATAGCTACACAGATAGACTGTGTCTTACATGTTCAGTACTTTCAGTGGGGTTGCCCCTGGTGACTGGACTTTTTGGGTTGCTTTCATACCTCCTTGTAAAGGGCTGAATAAAACCAAGCCAGCAGTCTTTATTCAGAGGGTTGTTACATTCTTAGGGAGATAGGAGGTGTGTGTATCAGTGTTCTTTAAAACGACAGAATAAAACAAAACAAATTCATCTTTATTGATAAGGTAGAGTTGGGTTCTAGGCACACTTTTCTGTGGAAATTAGCATATTTTGAGCAAGAAATACAAGAGGGAAGCCTTTGTTGTGTATGATGCTTGTACGTAAATATAAGTAAGATGCCTGGTTCCGTCCTACCCAGTAAATATTATGACCCCAAGTCCAAACATGTGACCACCTACACATGGCACCCTACACATTTACATCTTGTCTATATTCACAGACACAAGAACACAAGGCTCTACTAACTGTACAGTTCTAAGCAATCCAGCACGGTCCTTGTGGGTACAGAAGTATGAGACAAGCACAGGAATGATATGGTGAACAAACTCAGAGGAGTGGATCACTTGGGGAATTAATGAAGGGTATTTGAGGAGCTTCAACCAGAACAGTGATTCTTCTTATAAAAATGTTTTGACAGCCATATAGTGACACGTTAGGGTTTGTCAAAACTGAGTAGGGAATTTATTGGTGTCAGTTTATGATTCTGTTAAGCTCAGGCTTGAGAATTTTACACAATAATCTCAGAATCAATGGTAAACTACAGGCCCAGCTGAGGGGTTTTGGCGCCTTTAGTCTTCTGATACACTGGAATCCCTTCCCCCTTTTTCCCCACTGAGTTTCTAGCCTGGGCTGACCTTGAACTCTCTAGAAACATCCCTGAGGATGAGTTTGAACCTTCGAACCTCTTTGTCTCCTCCTCCTGAATGCTGTGATTACAAGTTAGTGTCTATTTGTGCAGAGCTGAGACTTGAAACCAGGGCTTTGTGCACACCACCCACACACTCTATCAACCCAGCTACACCTTCTTTCGGCCTGCTCTTAAAAATCATTGGTTTTTATGTTTGTTTTTATTCTATTGCATGCATATCAATGCCCTTTTCTTTCCTCGCCTCTCTCTTTGCATATCTAATTTGAAATAACAGCCTACCTATGAGGAAGTCATTGGATTTATGCTTTTTCATATATTTCCAATGAATTTTTCTTATCCTTTCATATACTGTCATTTTTCATGTAGTCTCCAGTGCTTCTTCACTCTTGTCATCCAGCGTCTGTGCTCTCAGATCATATAGAAAATCCAGACCCCCTGTTTCCTTGCTGCCATCATTTAGTCTTAGGTCTACAAATGAACATGTTCTGAACAGTCTCTGCTAATCCCCACAGGGATGCTTCACCTGAGAGCTTTCTTTCATTGTCACAATATTACCTGAGCCCTTGCCACAATTTGTGCCTGTCACCACCCCCTGCTGTGGCCTTTATACTTGAATTTTGGCTGGACACAAAAATGGTTGGCTTCTGTTTTCTTTCCCAGATATCTTTGTTTGTTTGTTTGTTTGTTTTGTTTTTTGAGACAGGGTTTCTCTGTGGCTTTGGAGGCTGTCCTGGAACTAGCTCTTGTAGACCAGGCTGGCCTCAAATTCACAGAGAACCAATTGCCTCTGCCTCCCAGGTGCTGGGATTAAAGGTGTGTGCCACCACTGCCCAGGTTTCCTGGATATCTTAAACATATTATCCCATTGTATCATGACACAAAGCATTGCTGACAATGTTTGATGAGAAGTTTCATTTTCTTCCTCTCAAAGGTGACTTGAGTTTTGTTTTTTGTTTTTGTTTTTGTTTTTTGTTACCCAAATAATTACTCTCTTAAAACAAAATTCAAGCTTGCTGAGCTGTGTCTTGTGGATAGCAATTTCAGCTTTTCCAGATATAAGGCATAGGTTCCTGGTCCTTTGTTTTGTAAAGGTTCTGAGTTACAGATGTTTGTCTTTGTCCTGTTGCTTCCTTCTCTTCCTTAAAAAATTTCTAATGTATGTGTATGCTGGGTTCTCTTTGCCTGGCCGTAATGCCTGTCCCTTTCTTCCAAATTTCTGTTTGATATAATAAAATTTGCTCTATTTCTCACCTAGTTCTCTAAGAGTTTTCCTATCTGGTTTTATTTGTCTTCTTCTGCTACTTTCCCACATTGCTGAAATAAAATTTTTCTTTCTTTTTAAATATATATTTTTTTAGCTATGCGGTGCTGGCACATGCCTTAATCCCAGCATTTGGAGAAGCAGAGGCAGGCGGATCTCTGAGTTCCAGGCCATCCTGGTCTACAAAATGAATTCCAGTACAGCCAGGGCTACACAGAGAAACTCTGTCTAGAAAAAGAAAACAAAAAATATATATCTGTCAAGTGTATATTTTTAATAATTTCATTTATTTTTCTTTATGTGTATGGATATTTTGCCATGCATGCAGTTCCCATGGAGGCAAGAAGAGGGTGTTGGGTTCTCTGGAGCTGGAGTTGTAGATTGTGAGCCACCATGGATGCTGGGAATTGAACCTAAGTCCTCTCAAAGAGAAGCTGGAGTTCTTAACCACTGTGCCATCTTTCCATCTCAATTTTTTCTTTTTCTTTTCTCAAAGTTCTTTCAGAGTCTCACTTCCTGATTTTAAAAAAATGTTTTATTTCTTCAATTACATTTCTGAAGTTTTAAATTCTAATTTTTGCATGTTTTATAGTCTCATATGATTTTCTCAATTACTGATTACTTACTTCGAAATATTATGTTTAATCCATGTGTGGTGTCTCATACCTGTAATCCCAGCACTGGGGAGGTAGAGGCAGGAAAATTAGAAATTCAAGGTCATTCCTTGCTACCTAGCAAGTTCTAGGCCAGCCTGGGCTACCTGAGACTTTGAAAAAAAATATATTCATCTTTATATGTGTGTGCTTGCCAAGTGTGCTTTCCTGGTGTATGGCTTCTCATTTGTTTTACTTAATGTTTGAGATGTTTCTCAACAGTTCAAACCCAGTTTTTCTATGAATGCTTGATTTTTTGACTTTTCTAGCCTGTCATTTTAGTCTATGATATTCTATGTTGTATTTATTGTCAGTTCTGGGAGATTACATTATCCTAACACCATACGTGTGTGTGTGTGTGTGTGTGTGTGTGTGTGTGTATGTGTGTGTGTGTGCCTATGTTTGTGGTGTGTATGTATGTATGTGTATGTGTGTGCCTGTGTATATGTTTTTGGTATGTGTATATTTGTGTTGTGTTGTGTGCATGTGTATGTGTATATGTATGTGTATATGTGTGCCAGTGTGTATGTTTTTGGTGTGTGTGTGTGTGTGTATGTGTGTGTGTTTGTGGTGTGTGTGTATGCTATGGTATGTAAGTGGAAGTCAGGCAACTGTTTCAGAGAACCAGTTCTCTTTTTCTATCATGTGGGTTCTAGGTTTCAAGCTCAGGCTGTCAAGCCTGGTGGTAGGCACTTCTACCCACTGAGCCATTTTGCCATACCCTCACTGCCATTTCTCTCTTTCTAGAAAACCACAGAGTTTGCATTTCTTAGCTGGGCACATTTTCCCTTATGTCTTTATCCATGAAAATTCCTGGCATTTTTATTAATTACATTCAGAGTTTAGCATTTATGGATAGAAAGCCGCTTTCGTTCACTTCACGAGAATGGAGACTTTCTGCTTTTTTTCCCCCACCCTGGGAAAGAGTATATGCATATTGTCATTTTGTAAGAGTTTGGACCCAATCCCAGGTTATTCTTTGGTTTGAAAGAGGAGAAAGGGTATCAGAACTGAATAGATATTAATCCATGTACCAGCCTCCTAAAGCAGAAGCTTAACTCTGCATAAAGACAGCATTATGAGGGAGTGAGTTTCAAATGACAAAAGATGGCATATTTTTGTTGTTCATAGGACAGATGTAGCTTGTTTCTGGTGAAGTAAGATTATGTCCTGATCTGTGAACAGGTCTCATTGCTTTCATGAGATCAGATCATCATGCTAACAACACTGCTTTTTCAGTTCCATGACACTGGCCATGACTCAGAGATTGAGAAGCGGCCTTCTTTGCAGACAGCCTTGTGTCTAAATTGCCATCCTTGGGGAGTCTTTCCTCTCAAGGTCAGTTCTAATGGTTCTCTGGTCTTTGAAGTCCCTGTTGTAGCTTGAATAAATGAAACGGCCTCCATACGCTCAGTTTTGACCACATTGCTCTGAGCTTGCAATGCTATTTTGAAGACCGAAGCGTTTAGATATGGAGGCTGGTTGACAGAAGTAGGTCATTAGGGGTAGGCTTTTGAAGGTTATCCTAGCCACTGCTTCTGGCCTCCTTTCTCTGTTTCCTGGTTGGTAGAAAGTTGATCAGCACTGCCTGGTGCTGCCTCACAACCACTGCCTGACACTCACAGTCACTCCAAATCGTACCAGTTTCCCATTCCTCTTTCCTGATACTGAACAATCCCTCACCGGCCTCAGTCTCCTCAGCCTCACGCTGCCTCACACTCTCTCATTCTTTGTGCTGCTTCACACCCAGCCCTTTCATACTCCACCTCACACTTTTTTTTTCTTTCACAACAGAAAAATTACACTTTATTATTTGTCTATTTCAGCTTCTTATCTGGAAGACTTTTTGATAATTCTTGTACTTTATATTTTTGTCTCTTATGTTATCTTTTGATATTTCCACTACAAATTTGTATTCTTTGTCTTTAATCCTTGGATTTTCATCATATACATTTTATTATATCCAAAGAGAATGGTATCATCTTAAGTTGGAGTTGTTTCTCATAGTTATTGTTCTAACAAGTTCATCAACTCAGCTCTGTTCTGTGAAACTACTGTCTTGAACTGAATTCTGGATTCTAGTCCCATCTACTTCATAATGCAAATGGTAACTTTGCTGAGGTCAGATTGACACTTTATATGCACATTGTGTGGTTATTATCTCGTAATACTTTGTACTATGAGAATTTCATATTCTTAGAAATGTGTAAATTTCAACATATTAGAGATGGAACATATTCATTTTACTATGCTTGTTAATTAACACATGGCTTTATAATTTGTAGTCATTGGCAGTGGAAATATACCAGTAAGACATTTTTCATCTTAATATATAATGTAGTACACAGAAATTCCCAGGAACAAGGAAGCAACAAAACTACATTTGAGAGTTTATATAAATGTTAAGACCTTTCAAATTATACTTCATTCCAAAATGTACTCAGCAACTATGAATATATAATTAAAAACATCTGAATTTTGATATATAAATTATTACTTGATTATTTTACTATTAATTTCACTTAAATTATCCGAAAAGCCTTATAACTTTAAAACATAAGCTTCTCAAGACTTGTAACTTTTTTCCAAATTTCAATGAAATATACACTTAGATTTATAACTAATATATTTGCTACTATAATTACAAAGACTATTCATGTGTGTGTGCACCTCACACTTTTTCAC